>NC_134886.1:2404190-2414190 GCF_041734735.1 Babylonia areolata
GTCTGTCGCGGATGTTTTGTTTTGTTTTTGCTCTTACAAAGCCAACAAGTGATGTCGCATTTTACACAGAACATACAAGACTTTGTTTTCTCAAGAAGAGAAATTCACACAGTGTGAGTGATGTATGCTCCGCAAATAATACCTGAGAATCACAGCCAAACAATGTTAATACAAGACTGAGTGATAGGACTGTAACTCATAGTGTTTCTTAATTAAAACGTTTGCTGTGACATTATGCAGTGCCTTTTAGGGGTTTAACACGTAAAAACAAATCAGCCCCGACACATAAACTTTCTGTCTGTCTGTCTGTCTTTCTCTCTGTCTATTACACACGTGTACATTCCCCATCTCCCACATTACCCCCGCCCCTCTACCCCCCCCTCCCAACCCCCTCCCTCCCTACCGCCCCACCCCCACCCCCACTGTCCAAACCTCCCAACCCCGCACATTCCTATGTTCCGTAGCTCCCACAATACCCACAACACAGACATGCACCCCCCTCCCCCCAACCTCCCCTCCCCTCACCACACACACACACACACACACACAATCAGTGATTTCAGTGCCACAAGAACGGGTGGAGGGGGGGTGGAGGGAGGGGGGGAAGGGGGGGGGGGAGGGATCTCTGATGTCTAGCGTGTTGTTCAGTGTGAAGTAGTATGGGGAAAGCCCTGCAGAGACTGTTCCTCCGTTTTGGAGAAATTTTCAGAATGTTGGTTTGGAAATGATGACAATATTCGCTAGTTTTGCAAAGGATCGTGCTCTACTTATCATGCTGAACTTAGGGCCACCCCCGTTATCGATCTTTCTTTCTGTGAGGCGATCAATCGAATGATGGCCTTGTACCTGGTTTTTGAGGTATGCCCACACCTGTACTGACTTTTTTTTTTAGAATTTCAGATTTTCTCAGAAGTACACTGCTCGCTGTTTTTGCGCTACCAGCAAGCCTGTCAGCTCGCTCATTTCCTTATGTCCGGGGCCGTATCATAATGCAAACGTTTGAATCAGAATGTTGTGCATTGTCTCATGCCACTCTGGGCTCCCCATTCCACTTTCAGGGGGTACACTGAGTCAGTCAGAACCATAGCACAGCCTCACAGCACAGCACAGCACAGCACGATACAATACAATACAATACAATACAATACAATAAAACTCAATGCAACACAGAAAAACGACAACCATTCGTTCATAGCTCCTGGCATATATCGCATGACTTTTTTTGTGTGCCACACACAGAAACAGATTTCTGTGTTCTGAAATTCAGGCTGCTCTCCCTTGAGAGAGTGCCACAGTACAGTGCAGCACCCCCTTTTTTTCTGCCTGCATATGTATTTGTTTTAGCATGAAAGTAGATATAGTTTCAAAAGAATTTTATCGGGCAAAACCCTTGTGTCGCCGTGGGTTCTTTTACATGCTGTACACGGGACCTCGGTTAATCATCTGATCCGACCAAAGATAAATTCAGACCATCGCTCCTGGTCTTGTGTGGAGGGAGGAGTGAAAGTCTCGGTGTGGTGCGGGATTCGAACACGGAAGCACTCGCTTCTTAATATTATTTTAGGCGCATTACCTCTAAGTCTCCGCTCCACAACGCATACACATAACACCAAGACAGGCTGTGTGTGACAACATGTTGTGCCATGAAATTCAGTCTCCGGGACGCCATTTCACAGGGGGTATCCCCGCCCCCCCGCACCCACAGCCCTGTTAGCGTTGGATGACGACAATCATCAAGCCCTGTGTACGTCATGTTTTACAACACAACAACGCTATGCCGTTTACACAAACATCGTCCTTTCCGTTTCCCCATTCTTGGAGTTGCCCCAGTAAGTTTCTCTTCTTTGGCAACGAAGTTTAACTCACTCAGTACGGCCAGTCATCTCTTCTCCTCTACACAGACCCCTCGGATGTCCAGTGGGTGTCTGAATGACCCAACCTTTAGCTTCCGTCGTAAGAATTGTGGTATTCTTTGTCAACATTCACCTCTTCAGTGTAAGAGCCTTCCGCTTGTAATATTTTGATGGTGGTAATTGGGGAGAAACGCTGTTAACGTCGTCTCTTTCGCCGTTCGTATGGAGAGAGTTAACAAAACAATTCACAGAAAAAACTCTGTTTTATCCCTGAAAAGAAAGGAAATGTCCAGTTTCAGCGAACTGAAATGGAGGAAAGTAACAAGGTAATCAATGAAAGGTGAAGGTGCGGACATAGTGAGCTAGGGACGTGGTGGGGTCAGCGTGCTGGTGTTTTTCATGTCTCATTTGCTCAGGCAGCCGTTTCAATTTTCGTTCTCCGCACAGTTTTCTCGAAGGAAATTAACCTCATCTTTCTTTATTGGCTTTCCCGTAATATCTTGTGTGTGTGTGTGTGTGTGTGTGTGTGTGTGTGTGTGTGTGTGTGTGTGTGTGTGTGCGTGTGTGTGACAGAGAGAGAGAGAGAGAGAGAGAGAGAGAGAAAAGTAAATAATGGTTTATTTCATTATTTACACACAACTATGTGAAGTTCCTCCCACCCCCCTCGACTGACTCTCTCTCTCTCTCTCTCTCTCTCTCTCTCTCTCTCTCTCTCTCTGTGTATGTCTGTCTCTCTATCTCTCTGTCTCTGTCTCTCTGTCTCTGTCTCTCTCTCTCAGCTGCACCACTGTTTGCAAAACAACAGCAAAGAACACAACACCTGACATAACGGTTGGTTAAAAAGAACAAAAGCACCACTATGACCACCACCAACGACAACAACTACACCACCTGAACCACCACCACCTGGCACTACCACCACCACCACCACCTGAACCACCACCACCTGGCACTACCACCACCACCACCACCTGAACCACCACCACCTGGCACTACCACCACCACCACCACCTGAACCACCACCACCTGGCACTACCACCACCACCACCACCTGAACCACCACCACCACCTAGCTCTAACATAACCACCACCACCAACAACAAAAACAACAACACCAGAACCACCACCACCTGGCACTACCATAACCACCACCACCACCACCACCTGAGCCACCACCACCTAGCACTACCATAACCAACACCACCAACGACAACAACTACACCTCCAGAACCACCACCACCTGGCGCTACCATAACCACCACCACCACCACCACCACCACCACCAGAACCACAACTGGCGCTACCATAACCACCACCACCACCACCAGAACCACCACCACCTGGCGCTACCATAACCACCACCACCACCATCACCACCTGAACCACCACCACCGCCACCACCACCAACGACAACAACAACACCCAACACAATCAGAGGACTGTCACTCTCATGAACTCTTCCCTGGGTGTGTCAGCAAAGGTACGCTCTTGATTGGCTGAGAAATCTATCAGGCAGCAATATGACTTCCATCAGTTTAGATGTGTGTGTGTGTGTGTGTGTGTGTGTGTGAGAGAGAGAGAGAGAGAGAGAGAGAGAGAGAGAGAGAGAGAGAGAGAGATGCAGAGAGACAAGGACAGAGAGACTGACACAGCTAGGAGGGAGTAAAACGAAAAATTTCGGGGTATGGGTAGAAAGCAGTGATCGTCAGGGTATGGGTAGAAAGTAATTCTTTTCTTTTCTTTTTGACTGTAAGGGTATGGGGTAGAAAGTTTTTTTTTTGTTTTTTGTTTTTGTTTTGTTTTTTGTCAGGGTAGAAAGCCTTTTGGGTCGTCAGGGTATGAGCAGAAAGCCTTTTGTATGAACAGAAAGCCTTTTGTATCGTCAGAGCATGAGCAGAAAGCCCTTTGGATCGTCAGGGTATGAGTAGAAAGCCTTTTGGATCGTCAGGGCATGAGCAGAAAGCCTTTTGGATCGTCAGGGCATGAGCAGAAAGCCTTTTGGATCGTCAGGGCATGAGCAGAAAGCCTTTTGGATCGTCAGGGCATGAGCAGAAAGCCTTTTGGATTGTCAGGGTATGAACAGAAAGCCTTTTGGATCGTCAGGGTATGAGCAGAAAGCCTTTTGGATTGTCAGGGTATGAACAGAAAGCCTTTTGGATCGTCAGGGTATGAGCAGAAAGCCTTTTGGATTGTCAGGGTATGAACAGAAAGCCTTTTGGATCGTCAGGGTATGAACAGAAAGCCTTTTGGATCGTCAGGGTATGAGCAGAAAGCCTTTTGGATCGTCAGGGTATGAGCAGAAAGCCTTTTGGATCGTCAGGGCATGAGCAGAAAGCCTTTTGGATTGTCAGGGTATGAACAGAAAGCCTTTTGGATCGTCAGGGCATGAGCAGAAAGCCTTTTGGATCGTCAGGGTATGAGCAGAAAGCCTTTTGGATTGTCAGGGTATGAGGAGAAAGCCTTTTGGATCGTCAGGGTATGAACAGAAAGCCTTTTGGATCGTCAGGGTATGAGCAGAAAGCCTTTTGGAAAGAAGTTTAAGTCAATGTGTGTGTGGGTACCGAGTACCCAATATGTCTCCGTATACGCACACAACACACGGATGTCTCCGTTTTAACGTCATTTTCTCCAGCAGTGAAGATTAAAGCCTTGAGATGTTGGACCAGTTGAAGAATACGTAATTCTGAGGTCAAGGTCGAACTTTTAGTCAAACAATTTCATTGGCCAGTCGTCACACGCATTGACAATGAACATCGCGCTTACTCTGCTCTCAGCCACTCTCGACCACAGTGGCTTCAGCTGCCCTGAATCAGTATTCTTTTTTATCACAACAGATTTCTCTGTGTGAAATTCGGGCTGCTCTCCCCTACAGCGCCACCCCCCTTTTTTTTTGTATTTTTTCCTGTGTGCAGTTTTATTTGTTTTTCCTATCGAAGTGGATTTTTCTACAGAATTTTGCCAGGAACAACCCTTTTGTTGCCGTGGGTTCTTTTACGTGCGCTAAGTGCATGCTGCACACGGGACCTCGGTTTATCGTCTCATCCGAATGACTAACGTCCAGACCACCACTCAAGGTCTAATGGAGGGGGAGAAAATATCGGCGGCTGAACCGTGATTCGAACCAGCGCGCTCAGATTCTCTCGCTTCCTAGGCGGACGCGTTACCTCTAGGCCATCACTCTCACAGTATGGTGAGTCTAACAACTATCCTTTCTCCATGCGACCAAATGTCTTGTTTCACTCATACTTCAAATCAAATAATGTTGCTGGTCCAGCCGATCATAGAGGGGCCCATTCCAGACATAATACTTTATGACGAAAGAGGGCATGAAAGCTTCAGAAAAAAGAATGCAGCTTCTGGGTTAAAAACGAAATGGATACATTGTTTTAATTGTTTCTTTTTTTAAAAAAAAAGAGAAGGACATTAACTAGTTTAAATATGATTTTATTCTCAAAAGAAACGACGGTATTTCAAACACACACAAAGCCTTATCTGTATATCGTCAGTGATAGTGGACCAAAATGTATTTGTTCATAAAATATTGTCTCCGTGACATGATCCACCAAGCCCCTTGCATCATGAAACAAACAACAAAACAAGTTATCCTCCCCATCTAGCCATCATAGAACATCGTAAATCTGAAGCTGGTCAACCCTGACTCCCGTTCCCCGGCGGGAATCATCCCTGGGCTTTTTAACATTTCTGTGTTCACTCAACCTCGGTGTTTCCTCCCGCCCCCTGAGACAAGGGGGCCCAAATTGACCCAACACCGTTAGGTTCCCGGGGGGTAGAGGAGACAGCCGGGAGGAGGGAGGGAGGGGGGAGGGAGTGAAAAGAGGGGAGGTGGGTAGGGGGGTGGGGGGGGAGAGGGTCACGTGACCAGACAAGCTGGTTTGTTCTGCTCTGCTACCCGCCTTTCCCTGGACTCTCCGGGTGGGGTGTGTGGCAAAGGAAAGAATGCCAGTGATGAAAGTAACACCCCTTTCCCCCCCCCTACCCATCTTATCCCCTCCCCCCCCCCCTCTTCCTCCCACAACCTTCCTCCCTTATGCTTAGGATCGTGGTTTCCAAAGTTAACCCCATCCCCCTCCCCGCCCTCACCCCCTTCCCTCCCCTCCTCCACACACTTCATATCTTTTGGTGTCCTCTCACTCCACCGACCCACAACACACCACACTTATTCTGTTCATTTCCTCCTCCCCACCCCCCTAATTACCCCCCTTCTGTTAATTTCACTCTCCTTCCACCAATTACCCCCCTTCTGTTCATTCCACTCTCCCTCCACCAGTTACCCCCCTTATTCTGTTCATTCCACTCTCCCTCCACCAGTTACCCCCCTTATTCTGTTCCCTCCACTCTCCCTCCACCAGTTACCCCCCTTATTCTGTTCCCTCCACTCTCCCTCCACCAGTTACCCCCCTTATTCTGTTCCCTCCACTCTCCCTCCACCAGTTAACCCCCTTATTCTGTTCATTCCACTCTCCCTCCACCAGTTACCCCCCTTATTCTGTTCATTCCACTCTCCCTCCACCAGTTACCCCCCTTATTCTGTTCATTCCACTCTCCCTCCACCAGTTACCCCCCTTATTCTGTTCATTCCACTCTCCCTCCACCAGTTACCCCCCTTATTCTGTTCACTCCACTCTCCCTCCACCAGTTACCCCCCTTATTCTGTTCACTCCACTCTCCCTCCACCAGTTACCCCCCTTATTCTGTTCATTTCACTCTCCCTCCACCAGTTACCCCCCTTATTCTGTTCCCTCCACTCTCCCTCCACCAGTTACCCCCCTTATTCTGTTCCCTCCACTCTCCCTCCACCAGTTACCCCCCTTATTCTGTTCCCTCCACTCTCCCTCCACCAGTTACCCCCCCTTATTCTGTTCATTCCACTCTCCCTCCACCAGTTACCCCCCTTATTCTGTTCCCTCCACTCTCCCTCCACCAGTTACCCCCCTTATTCTGTTCCCTCCACTCTCCCTCCACCAGTTACCCCCCTTATTCTGTTCATTCCACTCTCCCTCCACCAGTTACCCCCCTTATTCTGTTCACTCCACTCTCCCTCCACCAGTTACCTCCCTTATTCTGTTCATTCCACTCTCCCTCCACCAGTTACCCCCCTTATTCTGTTCATTCCACTCTCCCTCCACCAGTTACCCCCTTTATTCTGTTCATTCCACTCTCCCTCCACCAGTTACCCCCCTTATTCTGTTCACTCCACTCTCCCTCCACCAGTTACCTCCCTTATTCTGTTCATTCCACTCTCCCTCCACCAGTTACCGCCCTTATTCTGTTCATTCCACTCTCCCTCCACCAGTTACCCCCCTTATTCTGTTCATTCCAATCTCCCTCCACCAGTTACCCCCACCTCCCGTTCATTTCACCCCTCCCCAGCCCCTTCACCCCCACACCCCACACGCATTCCCCCCCAACCCCCGATCTAAAAGTTTGCGAAATTGTCTTGGCACACTGGACACACATCCCTTTTCCCGATTTGCCTTCTGTGCTTTTTCTATCTGCCCACTTGTATGAAAGACACTCTTTTTATATATATACATCTATCTCCCCCCCCCCCCCATATATATATATATATATATATATATATATATATATATAGAGAGAGAGAGAGAGAGAGAGAGAGAGAGTACTACTTTTTGTCACAATTAATTTCTTTGTGTCTCCTCGGGGAGATCAGTAACAGTATCAGTATCAGCAGCTCAAGGAGGCGTCACTGCGTTCGGTCAAATCCATATACGCTACACCACATCTGCCAAGCAGATGCCTGACCAGCAGCGTAACCTAATTCGCCTAGTCAGGCTTTCTCGGGGAGAACGAGTCGACATATTACGCCCTCCCCCCCCCCTCCCACGGCCTCTCCCCCCCATCCCCAATATATATATATATATAATCATCATCAAGTAGCGTTTGAACCCTGTTTGTGGGGGTTTGTGATGTCTGCCAGGACAATTTGCAGGAGGGGGTGGGGAGTGGGGGGTGGGGGTTGGGGGGGGGGGGGAGGGGGCGGGGAGGAAGGGGCGGAGCAAGGATCACACAGACCATCGCCAGGAATCGTGAGCTGACGGAACACTACCACTCACTCATCGTCCACTTAAAGACCACATGATCTGGTCCTGAAACAACACGGCTGCCACTGTCCCTGGAGACTTACCTTTCAAGGCAGCAGTCTGCCGCTCAGAACGTGGTGTTGTTTGTGAACAGACAGGTCGAGAGCACGTGAAAGAACCCACGGCAATGAAAGAGTTTTACCCAGCAAACTTCCGTAGAAATATCCACTACGATGATGATAAGATAAATACACAGACACAGACACACACAGGGAGGATTGCCAGTACTGTTCGGGACTATCGCTTCCTAGTTTAACCCCCCCCACCCCCACACCAACAAAAACCCCAACAAACCCCCCCCAAAAAACCCCCAAAACAAACAAAAACAACAACAAAAAACAAACAAACAAACAAACAAAACAAAAACAAAACATCAACAACCCAACTTATTCTTAACTTCTTCGCGTAGGTATACATACAATCAATCATAGTGCAAATATTTAGGCAGATAAAACTATAGATTTCATACTTTGACGAAATGTTGAGCTGTTGAAATTAACTACAGAAGATTTCTTGTTTGATTATTTGTTTGTTCTTCTGTTTGCTTTCGCTTTACTTTCAGTGGCACGGTCCCGTTTTTTGCGTGAAGAATTGACGTCTTCATACTGAGATTGATGAGAATCAAGAGATGACTTTTCAAAGGAGACCTCCATGTTCAGGATGTGTGTGTGTGTGTGTGTGTGTGTGTGTGTGTGTGTGTGTGTGTGTGTGTGTGTGTGTGTGGAGTCTGTGTTTGTGTGTGCGTGTGCGCTCGCGCGCGCACGCGTGTGTGTGTGTGCTACACACACACACACACACACACACACACACACACACACAGATTCAAGATTCAAGATGATTTATTCATATAGACCAAGGCCCCTAATGAAGGGGTATGTGAACAGACTACAATGAAAAAGAAAAACAACGAAAACAACAACAACAAAAAACAAACAGAAAACAAAAACAAAACAAAAACAAACAAAAAAAACATCAACAACAAAACAAAGAAACAAACACACACACACAAAAACAAAACAAAACAACGAAAACAAAAAGCAACTCATATAATACAACATACACAGAAAACTCGATATAACAAAAGTTCCAAATGAAAACTAGCCAAGCTTCGAAACAGTGTTTTCATGACGTAATAGTTTCTTGGACATTGAAAGCTTTATATAAATGCAAAGCAAGGTTTCTAACAATTTCACAGGAGGTTGAAGACATTAACAAGTTCAATTTAAACACATTTGGTTGTCTATAATATTTAGGCTTAAAAAAACGATTCTTGAATATTCCTCAAAACTGGACAACAAAGGACAAAGTGCATTTCATTTTCTGTCGAATGTTTGCATAATGGACAAACCAGATCACTGTCATTACATGTTCTGTATCTATAATGATGAACCGCTAGCTCAGAAATAAACTAATCTGAATCTTGTTGTTATATATTTCAAATGTCTATCCATATTTAACATCAGGTGTGTGTGTGTGTGTGTGTGTGTGTGTGTGTGTGTGTGTGTGTGTGTGTGTGTGTGTGTGTGAGACAGACAGACAGACAGACAGACAGTCAGACAGAGACACAGAGGTAGGGACACAGACACACAGACACACACGGAGAACACAGAGACAGACACACGAGCGATGCCAAGAATTCAGAAAAAAACCCCCCCCAAAAAACTAGTGCAGCAACTCAGTGCACCGTGGCGGTAGTTCCATGTTCAGGTTCAACGCGGCCAGACAGCTTGAAACTTTGGACGAGCGCTGACATTTACAACATAATCCATACCCCATTTCTGTCCGACCCACCAAAGCGATGGCCCTTTGATCCACAAATGGGAAGAAGAAGAAGAAGAAGAAAAAAAAACAACAACAACCAAAAACCACCACCACCACAAGTCTGAAGGCCCCTGGGAAAACCACCGTGTGAAGTTAGTGCCGTGCTTTGTTTACCTTTTCTTAAAAAAAAAAAGAAAAAAAAAAAAAAAAGAAGAAGAAAAATCCTCCGCCACGTTCTCACTCATGCTCTGCATTCTCTCCTCC
>NC_134886.1:2419190-2439190 GCF_041734735.1 Babylonia areolata
CGTTTACAGCACTTTTTGATAAATATAAACCGGTTTTCTTCCTGCAACTGTGACACATTTAACAAGATTTGAATACACACAAGGAGATATATAAACGGCAAACACAAGTATTAGTCTGCCATCACCGTTACTGGATGAAGAAGTCACATGTGTTAGTTTTTTTTAGTGGGTATCTGTAGTTTTTTGGCGAATTTCTTGTACATGGTGTGTGCAAGGCTTATATGTTTGAAAGATCCCCAGCCCTTGCTCCAAATGTTGTGACACAACATCGTGAGGGAAGCTGGCTTGGAAAAACAACAACGGCAACTACCACTACGACGACGACGACGACAACAAAAACAACAGAGTCCAGGCGGTGCGAAATGTTTTCCTGAAAAGTTTATCTTGCAGTTTATCTTGTAGTTTATCTTGCAGTTTATCGTTCGTATTCCACACTTGGGTATTGACCTTGTCTTTCTGTTCTGAGTCTTCTCTTCTTCGTCTTTTTCTCCTCCTCCTCCTCCTCCTCCTCCTCCTCCTCCTTCTTCTTCTTCTTCTTCTTCTTCTTCTTCTTCTTCTTCTCATGATCAGTAGAATATTCAGAATGTCAATATCTGTGCATTGCTTATCTTTCATACTCCTACAGTTTAAACGATTAAATGACATCGACAGTTCAAGTGTGTGGCAAGGACATGAACACGTTTACAGCACTTTTTGATAAATATAAACCGGTTTTCTTCCTGCAACTGTGACTCATTTAACAAGATTTGAATACACACAAGGAGATATATAAACGGCAAACACAAGTATTAGTCTGCCATCACCGTTACTGGATGAAGAAGTCACATGTGTTAGTTTTTTTTAGTGGGTATCTGTAGTTTTTTGGCGAATTTCTTGTACATGGTGTGTGCAAGGCTTATATGTTTGAAAGATCCCCAGCCCTTGCTCCAAATGTTGTGACACAACATCGTGAGGGAAGCTGGCTTGGAAAAACAACAACGGCAACTACTACTACGACGACGACGACGACAACAAAAAACAGCAGAGTCCAGGCGGTGCGAAATGTTTTACTGAAAAGTTTATCTTGTAGTTTATCTTGCAGTTTATCGTTCGTATTCCACACTTGGGTATTGACCTTGTCTTTCTGTTCTGAGTCTTTTCTTCTTCGTCTTCTTCGTCTTTTTCTCCTCCTCCTCCTCCTCCTCCTCCTCCTCCCCCTTCTTCTTCTTCTTCTTCTTCTTCTCATGATCAGTAGAATATTCAGAATGTCAATATCTGTGCATTGCTTATCTTTCATACTCCTACAGTTTAAACGATTAAATGACATCGACAGTTCAAGGACATGAACACGTTTACAGCACTTTTTGATAAATATGAACCGGTTTTCTTCCTGCAACTGTGACACATTTAACAAGATTTGAAAACACACAACGAGAGATATAAACGGCAAACACAAGTATTAACACACAGAGAAATGAATGGTAGAACTATAAACACAGAGATAATATTAATTGAAAACATAAATAGAAATACACAGATAAGTGAATGGCACAACTGTAAACACACAATCATAGAGATTATTGGCAAAACCATGTGTGTACAAACAACCTGATAGGTCAAAGAGAAAAACAATACTTACATTTTGGGAGGGAAAAAAACCCCGAAGGGGTAGAAATATATTTTCTATTATGCAGAATCTCTTTGCTGGAGGGGGGGGGGGGGACACGTATTGATTATGAATGACAACAGTAAGAATTGAATCGCAAGAAAAAAAAGGTTAGAAAAAACATAAGGGTCATCTGAAACTATTTGAAATACTGATACATTCTTCATCGTACACCCATTCCAAACATCAATGAGTTTTTCGTCAAACCAAACAATCCTTTATGATATTTGTCTTAAAATAGAAATTTCTAAAGCGAAGGAAGTATTCTTTTCAAACTTGTAGCTCAGGGGTGGGGCAATAATGAGATTTTTCTTTTGTTTTGATTCGTTTTGTTCTGTTTTCGCTTCGATTTTTACAAATTCTTTAATCAGTTCAGCCGTTTGTGGCAGGTATCGCCAACTCTAATCGTGATTACAACGCTACACTGATTAATTGATAACGCAGAAAGGTGGCACTAGCACTAATGATAACGATCGGTGTGACGAGCCTTTTGAGGGAGGAGATAATGAGGGCCGGGGGGGGGGGGGGGGGGGGGGAATCTTTTGTCAGCTACCGCTACACAGAGCAAACAACCCGTGCAAACGCCGGTCGTCAGCCATGAATGGAGCACCCTGGGGGGACAATGTTCTGGATTCTCATACGTGTCTGCACCTTCAACATGCATTCAGGGCGTGTTGACAGTGTATCCTATGCATACGCGCGCTATGGCAAACACTGACAAACGATCGTGCGCGCGGACGTACACCTGCGCGGGCGAGCGAGTGCTACACACAAACACACACACACACGCGCGCGCGCACAGAGGCACATGCACACAGACATACATATATGAGTATGTACATGTATATACATGAATACACACACACACACACACACACACGTATATATATATATATATATATATATATATATATATATATATATATATATATATATATATATATATATGTGTGTGTGTGTGTGTGTGTGTGTGTGTGTGTGTGTATACATAGAATTACGGACCCGCATACATGCATGTAGACACGCGCACACAAATGTACAAACGCATGGGTGCGCACGCTCCAAAACCACACACACACACACACACACACACACACACACAGAACCGCGAAACCGTCGGGTGATGGTGGTGAAGGGGGTGGGGGTGGAGGGTGGCGGCAACAGGGGACGTCACAGGATCTACCCGTTGTAATCAAAGCCTCGACACCCTGGAGAAGCCGGAGATATGTTTTACCGCCACACTCGGGTACAGACCCTCAGAGACCAGACTGGGTCCACCCTGTTCAGCAACCCCACCCAGCCCATGAAAAGAGGGTACATTTGTATTGCGAAACACAATATGTTACACCACCACCACCAACGACAATAACTACTACTACTACTAAGATAAGATAAGAATAACTTTTTTTATCTCCAACTGGAGAAATTTGGTCAGGTGCATTATCACAACATAGACAAGTAAACAACATGGGGACCATAACTGTAAAAGCCAACAACAGTCCCTACAAATATTACGAAGATACAAATGTAAAAAATATCACATACATCGTTTCATACATACATCCACACACTGCAGGTAATAACTAGTATTCTTAATGTAAAAACAGAAAGAATTAAGAAACATTATTTGAATATAATTATAAACATAGCCTACTATACTGCACATTGATTATAATAGACAGATAAGATAATAATAAAGATGAATTGCGGAAAACCACAACCAGATAATCAGCACACATCCGCACCCCCCCCCCCCCCCAACCACACACACGCGGATAACTTGATTAAACTATTACTAAAGAGGTGCATTTGTTTTGCGAAACAATATGCCACAACAACAACTACAACAGCAACAACAACTACCACTACAACTATAGCGGTGCATTTGTGTTGCGAAACAATATGTCGCAGCAACAACAACAACAACAACTACTACTACTGCTACTGCTGGAGGGGTGCATTTGTATTGCGAAACACAGAATGCTACAACTGAACAACAACAACAACTACTACCACTGCTTCCACGAATTTATTGTTTCTTCCATTTGAACAATGATGTTCATACGTATATTATTCCTACTATTCCTCCTCCCCCCCCCCCCCTCTTCGTACTACTGCTGTGTATACATATGTATGTGTACATAAGTACATGCATGTATATGAATGTGTATTGTGTGTGCGTGTGTTTATGTAAGTTTGTGCCTGCCTGTGTGTGCGTATGTGTTAGGGTAGCTGTTACTTTCACATGTATGTTAAAATGTATGTATGCAGTGTGTGTGTGTGTGTGTGTGTGTGTGTGTGTGTGTGTGTGTGTGTGTGTGTGTGTGTGTGTGTGTGTGTGTGTGTGTGTGTGTGTGTAGTCACATTTTGGTGTGTGTGTGTAACATAGATATAATGTTTATGTTAAAAAAAGCGTTTTTGTAAAGCACCTTGAGCAGATTTCTGCATAGTGTGCTATATAAGTATCCATTATCATTATTGTTACTACAACTACTAGAAGAAAAAGAAATACTACTACTACTCCTACATCTACTAATTCTGCTGCCTGCTGTTGCTGCTGCTATAATAGTTTGTTTTATTGCGCCTTCCATCAAACCAGAATCTCTGAAGGCACACGACAAGACTGCGTTGTACTGAAGACCTACACAGCTTAGTGCTGGAATGGGAGAATAATAATAATAATAATAATAATGGTATTTATATAGCGCTGGATCTTGTGCAGAGACAAATCAGAGCGCTTTCGCACCAGTCATTCACACGCATGCATAACTCTAATACTGTAGAAACTAAAGACAAGGAAGGGCAGGCAAGGGATGCTATTTTGGGAAGAGGTGGGTTTTAAGGCCAGACTTGAAAGAGCTGAGTGTGGAGACTTGACGAAGCGAAAAAGGAAGTTCATTCCAATCGCAAGGTCCAGAAACAGAGAAAGAACGGCGGCCAACAGTCGAGTGTTTGAATCTGGGTATGCGTAAACAGAGTGGATCCGAGGCCGATCGTAGTGAGCGAGATGGAGTGTAGAGGTGAAGGCAGCCGCAGAGATAGGAAGGGGCAGTTTTGTGAATGCATCTATAACATAGAGTGTTGATCTTGTACTTTATTCGGTGTGAGACAGGGAGCCAGTGGAGATGTTGCAAAAGAGAACACAGTTATGTGGATACCGAATGACGTTCGTTCTGTATTGTAACCACGTCTTTTCACAACATATATCTGACGTTTGATGTTCGTTGTAAATTGTAACCACGTCTTTACACAACATATATCTGACGTTTGATGTTCGTTGTAAATTGTAACCACGTCTTTACACAACATATATCTGACGTTTGATGTTCGTTGTATATTGTAACCACGTCTTTTCACAACATATAGTTGACGTTTGATGTTCGTTGTATATTGTAACCACGTCTTTTCACAACATATAGTTGACGTCTGATGTTCGTTGTAAATTGTAACCACGTCTTTTAACAACATATAGCTGACGTCTGATGTTCGTTGTAAATTGTAACCACGTCTTTACACAACATATAGCTGACGTCTGATGTTCGTTGTAAATTGTAACCACGTCTTTACACAACATATAGCTGACGTCTGATGTTCGTTGTAAATTGTAACCACGTCTTTACACAACATATAGCTGACGTCTGATGTTCGTTGTAAATTGTAACCACGTCTTTACACAACATATATCTGACGTTTGATGTTCGTTGTATATTGTAACCACGTCTTTTCACAACATATAGTTGACGTTTGATGTTCGTTGTATATTGTAACCACGTCTTTTCACAACATATAGTTGACGTTTGATGTTCGTTGTATATTGTAACCACGTCTTTTCACTACAGCAGATATTAGACGAGTGGAAATGTGAAGGAGGTTGGGGGATATAGAAAAGGAAAACATCCCAAAGAGCGTCAGTGTCAGTTTCAGTTTCATAGAAGCATCAAAGCGTGCTGACTGTTCCATATACGCAACACCTCATATGTTAAAAAAACAACAAAACACACACACACACACACAAAAACAACAAAAATCATGATCGAAGTAGATGCCAGAGGTACACATAAACCCAGGGCTTACAGCTTGGTGTTTGACTGTGGGTAGGTGCTGCACAAGTAACCACATCAATCATGTGACCCAGGACAGGCGCTAGATAAGTGTCCATGTCCATCAATCATGTGACCCATGACAGGCGCTAGATAAGTGTCCATGTCCATCAATCATGTGACCCAGGACAGGCGCTAGATAAGTGTCCATGTCCATCAATCATGTGACCCAGGACAGGCGCTAGATAAGTGTCCATGTCCATCAATCAAGTGACCCAGGACAGGCGCTAGATAAGTGTCCATGTACATCAATCAAAAAGCTCGGGAAGACAGGAAGAAAGGGGAATAACCCATGATTGAATCTGGAGTGGGGAGGTTTCTTTCTAATCAGCTGGCGATTTGTCAGGACAGTGACAGAGAGAGAGAGAGAGAGAGAGAGAGAGAGAGAGAGGTCATGGTCAGCCTTCATCAGGTGTTAAATTTAGAAACTAAAATCATATCTTTGTCAGTCCCAAGTACATTTTTGCTCAACCTAACAGCTGCAGCATTTTCACATTCTAATTTAAACACACACACACACACACACACACACACACACACACACACACACACACACACACACACACACACACACACACACACACACACACACACACACACTTGTGTATCTATCAGAATGAATTTCTTCTACATTATTTTACCGTGCCTTTTCAATGCGCCAAATGCTTGCTGCGTTCAGGTCCTCGGTTCATCGACCCATCCCGATGACTGGGCGCTCCGTTTGAATTTTCCAGTCACTTAAAATTGGGAGAAATGGCGGGAGCGGGAAGCGAAGCCAGCCCCTCACGGACACTGTATTGGCAGAGGAGCATCTTAACCAATTCTGCCACCTCCCCACCAAATAAAGATGACGTCCCTTTCTCCAGTGCCAAATTACTACTGACCAGATGGAATCTATTGATGGTCCTTGGTAGCTAGGGAAGCTCATGTATCGGCCGAATGATCAAAGAATTGGATTTTCAATCTGAAGGCCCCGGGTTCGAATCTCGGTAACGGCGCCTGGTGGGTAAAGGGTGATGATTTTTTTCCGATCTCCCAGGTCAGCATGTGCAGACCTGCTAGTGTGTATACACACGAGGAAGATCAAATACGCACGTTAAAGATCCTGTAAATCATGTCAGCGTTCGGAGGGTTATGGAAACACGAACATTTCTTTAAAAGCACACCCCCGAAAACGGAGTATAGCTGCCTACTTGTCGGGGTAAATAAACAAAACGGAAATGCACGTAAAATGGTACATGTCTGTCTGTGTGTATGTGTGCGTTCCTGAAATCTGATTGAATAGAGAGCTTTGACCAGTATCAACACATAAACTCGCAATATATATGTCTGTCATTATGATGATGATGATGATGATGATGATGATGATGATGATGATGATGATGAGTAAGGTAACCGGCATCAGTTTCTGCTCGGTCACATATTTTATAAGTTGACACAAACACCCAGATGAAAGTTGGCGCGAAGTTTTTACAGCATTATGTGTCAACTTTGCACTCTTCGATTTTTCTTTTCAATCTCCAAAAGAAGCGTGTGCGTGCATGAAGAAAGAAGAGGCCTTTTTTCATGTCCACGACACTGCCTTCAACGTGCTTTCTCTAAGCCCAAAGTCCAAGACTGGTCAACAGCATTCTTCTGTAGTTAGCTGTGTATATTGTGGCCCAGCTTTTGAACTTCAAATATTTTCCAAGTAGTACGCGCACACGCGAGCGTTTGTGTGTGTGTGTGTGTGTGTGTGTGTGTGTGTGTGTGCGTGCGTGCGTGCGTGCGTGCGTGCGTGTGTGTGTGTGTGTGTGTGTGTGTGTGTGTGTGTGTGTGTGTGTTTATGTGTGTGTGTGTGTGTGTGTGTGTGTGTGTGTGTGTGCGGGAGGGCCCGAATAAAACCGTTGGGACACAAGCGAAAGATATTATTCCGGAACCATGTGAGCATTTCGTGGAAGCAGTTCAAGCAGAATATACTCAGTTTGTTGTAAAACAGGCACACATGTTACGACCTAAACTATGTTATAAAACACGGCTAACCAGTGACGGCCCTAACCATATTTTAAGACACGGCCCTAACCATGCTATAAACCACAGCCCTAATCATGTCATGTTATAAACCACAGCCCTAATCATGTCATGTTATAAACCACGGCCCTAACAATGTTATAAACCACAGCCCTAACCATGTTATGTTATAAACCACAGCCCTAATCATGTTATGTTATAAACCACAGCCCTAATCATGTTATGTTATAAACCACGGCCCTAACCATGTCATGTCATAAACCACGGCCCTAACCATGTCATGTTATAAACCACGGCCCTAACCATGTCATAAACCACGGCCCTAACCATGACATGTTTTAAACCAGGGCCCTAACCATGTCATGTTATAAACCACGGCCCTAACCATGTCATATCATAAACCATGGTCCCAACCTTGTTATAAACCACGGCCCTAACCATGTCATGTTATAAACCACGGCCCTAACCATGTCATGTCATAAACCACGGCCTTAACCATGTTAGAAACCACGGCCCTAACCATGTCATGTTATAAACCACGGCCCTAACCATGTCATGTCATAAACCATGGCCCCAACCATGTCATAAACCACGGCCCTAACCATGTCATGTTATAAACCACGGCCCCAACCATGTTATAAACCACGGCCCTAACCATGTCATGTTAGAAACCAGGGCCCTAACCATGTCATATTATAAACCAGGGCCCTAACCATGTCATGTTATAAACCACGGCCCTAACCATGTCCTGTTATAAACCACGGCCCTAACCATGTCCTGTTATAAACCACGGCCCTAACCATGTCATGTTATAAACCATGGCCCCAACCATGTTATAAACCACGGCCCTAACCATGTCATGTCATAAACCATGGCCCCAGCCATGTTATAAACCACGACCCTAATCATGTTCTTTTATAATCCACGGCCCTAACCATGCCATGTTATAAACCACGGCCCTAACCATGTCATGTTATAAACCACGGCCCTAACCATGTCATGTTATAAACCACGGCCCTAACCATGTCATGTTATAAACCACAGCCCTAACCATGTCATGTTATAAACCACGGCCCTAACCATGCCCTGTCCTGTGGTCAGCGCACGTAGCCCCGGCCAGCTGAACGTTCCAAGCAATGTTCAAGCAAGGTGAATTTATCTTGTAATACTGAAAGCAGATGGAGGACTAATTTATCGTTTAATACTGAAGGCGGATGGACAAAGAGAAGCGACCCCCCGTTTCACTTCCAAGCAACCACCCTCGGGGCGGTCCCCCTCGTTTTTCTCACGCCGAGGAAAATTGCCAGGCGGTTCAACATTCTCTGTGTGAGAGGATGTGGGGGTGGTGGTGGTGGTGTCAGGGGGTGTGGGGGTGGTGGTGTCAGGAGATGACGCCAGTCTGTGCTTTCAGGTTCTGGGTCTGATGAGGAGAGCTTGAATTACTGCTTGGGTTCTGCCCACGGGTCTTCGCAATTCTTGTTATTCTGATGTTCCTCTTTCTCTCTCTCTCTGTCTCTCTCTGTCTCTCTCTCTTTCCCTCCCTTCCCACTAGTAATGCATCTTCGAAAAGAAAACAAAGTTGAGCTGCATTTCACCATTAAATTAATGGGTGGAGCTTCCATTTCTTTTCTTTTTCATGAGTATCGCAAAAATATTGTTATAATTTATTTCCTTTCTTTCTTAACCAATTCTTATTCATTTATTGCAAATGCCTTTTGATCATGGGTAAAGATCATAACTATAATCCTTCTTTTTTGCCCGATAGATTTGAGATTTCATATTCATTGGTTCATGCTTCATTAGTGCTGGCCAGGGATTAGGAAAAAGTGCTATTCACGGGTATAAAGACAGACAGACAGACAAGCAGACAGACACAGGGAAACAGACAGACGGGCAGACTGTAATATCGTTCTCTGCACCATTTCTCTGGATGTAAATTGCATCCAATACGTCAGACGCACATACGAGGCATGCACGTGAAGGACGCTCGTTTTAGAAACTTGCAATGCGGCTGGGGACATCGACCTGTCCAGGAAAGGGCATGTCCTGCTGATTTTGAATCTACAGTCTGACCACGCACTGTTCTATCATCTGGAGCAGAAATAACTATGTTCTTTGGTATCCTCTGGACCAGAGATAACCACGTTCTTTGCTGTCTCCTGGATCAGAGATAACCACGTTCTTTGCTGTCTCCTGGATCAGAGATAACCACGTTCTTTCCTGTCTCCTGGATCAGAGATAACCACGTTCTTTGGTATCCTCTGGATCAGAGATAACCACGTTCTTTCCTGTCTCCTGGATCAGAGATAACCACGTTCTTTGCTGTCTACTGGATCAGAGATAACCACGTTCTTTGCTGTCTCCTGGATCAGAGATAACCACGTTCTTTGCTGTCTACTGGATCAGAGATAACCACGTTCTTTGCTGTCTACTGGATCAGAGATAACCACGTTCTTTCCTGTCTCCTGGATCAGGGATAACCACGTTCTTTCCTGTCTCCTGGATCAGAGATAACCACGTTCTTTGCTGTCTACTGGATCAGAGATAACCACGTTCTTTGGTATCCTCTGGATCAGAGATAACCACGTTCTTTGCTGTCTCCTGGATCAGAGATAACCACGTTCTTTGCTGTCTACTGGATCAGAGATAACCACGTTCTTTGCTGTCTCCTGGACCAGAGATAACCACGTTCTTTCCTGTCTCCTGGATCAGAGATAACCACGTTCTTTCCTGTCTCCTGGATCAGAGATAACCACGTTCTTTGCTGTCTCCTGGATCAGAGATAACCACGTTCTTTCCTGTCTACTGGATCAGAGATAACCACGTTCTTTGCTGTCTACTGGATCCGAGATAACCACGTTCTTTGCTGTCTCCTGGATCAGAGATAACCACGTTCTTTCCTGTCTCCTGGATCAGAGATAACCACGTTCTTTCCTGTCTCCTGGATCAGAGATAACCACGTTCTTTGGTATCCTCTGGACCAGAAATACCCATGTTCTTTGGTATCCTCTGGATCAGAGATAACCACGTTCTTTGGTATCCTCTGGACCAGAAATACCCATGTTCTTTGGTATCCTCTGGACCAGAGATAACCACGTTCTTTCCTGTCTCCTGGATCAGAGATAACCACGTTCTTTGCTGTCTCCTGGATCAGAGATAACCACGTTCTTTGCTGTCTACTGGACCAGAGATAACCACGTTCTTTGCTGTCTACTGGATCAGAGATAACCACGTTCTTTGCTGTCTCCTGGACCAGAGATAACCACGTTCTTTCCTGTCTCCTGGATCAGAGATAACCACGTTCTTTCCTGTCTACTGGATCAGAGATAACCACGTTCTTTGCTGTCTACTGGACCAGAGATAACCACGTTCTTTGCTGTCTCCTGAAACAGGGCAGGGTGTTCTCTGGTGAGTGGTCTTACTGTGACCTGTAGTGTATTTGTATTTTTAAATTTTTTTTTATCACAACAGATATCTCTGTGTGAAATTCGGGCTGCTGTCCCCAGGGAGAGCGCGTCGCTATACTACAGCGCCACCCTTTTTTGTTTTCTTTTTTTCCTGCGTGCATTTTTATTTGTTTTTCCTATCGCAGTGGATTTTTAAACAGAATATTGCCAGGAACAACCCTTTTGTTGACGTGGGTTCTTTTACGTGCGCTAAGTGCATGCTGCACACAGGACCTCGGATTATCGTCTCATCCGAATGACTAGCGTCCAGACCAGTGGGCTGCAGACAGCTGATGTTGCCGGTTCCATTGAACGATTTATCTATCTGTCATTACTTCATTTTATTTACTGCTGTCCCATCTTCTGCATCGTTTCCCGTGATATTGCTCCGTTCAGCTCAGTCCCAGTCCCCTCTACCACCTGCTGCAGTCTCAACGCTGGCAGTCCACAGGCCACACACCAGACGATACCCTGCAAGATGGATGATGTTGTATATGAGGGATTTGTGATCAGAGCAAAGATGGGTGTTGCTGTACACATCGGATTTATTATTTTATTTTATCATCAACGAGAATGGTGTCGCTGTATGAGGGGGGTTTGTTATCGGAACAAATATGGGTGTCACTGTAAACGAGGGATTTTTGATTAGTCAGAATAAATATGGGTGTCGCTGTATGTCATGAAATTGTTATCAGAACGAAAATGGGTGTTGCTGTATAAGAGGCATTTGTGATCAATCAGAACATATATAGATATTGTTAGATAATGGGGATTTGTGATCAGTCATGAAACAAAGATGATTGTCGCTGTACATAGGAGATTTGTAATCAGAATAATGACGATGGTTGTTGCTGTATATGGGAGATTTGTGATCAGAATAATGACGATGGTTGTTGCTGTACATGGGAGATCAGCCATGAAACAAAGATGATTGTCGCTGTACATGGGAGATTTGTAATCAGAATAATGACGATGGTTGTTGCTGTACATGGGAGATCAGCCATGAAACAAAGATGATTGTCGCTGTACATGGGAGATTTGTAATCAGAATAATGACGATGGTTGTTGCTGTACATGGGAGATCAGCCATGAAACAAAGATGATTGTCGCTGTACATGGGAGATTTGTAATCAGAATAATGACGATGGTTGTTGCTGTATAAAGAGGGGGTGGAGTGGAAGAAGGTTGTGATCAGTAGGACAGAAAGGTCTGTTGCAATCTTACATCTTGTTGCCTTCACGAGAAATATCAACTCAAAACAACAACAACAACAACAATAACAACAAAACAACCATGGGATGGTCTGTTTGCTGTTGTTGTCTTTTTGCTCTCCCCTTCCCCTCCTCATTCATGTTTTCTTCAGCGTGTCTGACCATTAAAGAAAGCTCCATCCGTTTTTAAGTACCCCAGGGAACTGGGATTCTGAACGAAAACTGAATGTGTGCCTTTATGACTGTCAGGGTAATATCCTTTGTGTCTCTGTGTGTCTGTCTGTCTGTCTGTCTCTGTGTCTCTGTCTGTCTGTCTCTGTGTCTCTGTCTGTGTCTCTGTGTCTCTGTCTCTGTGTCTCTGTCTGTCTCTGTGTCTCTGTCTGTGTCTCTGTGTCTCTGTCTCTGTGTCTCTGTCTGTCTCTGTGTCTCTATCTCTGTCTGTCTCTGTGTCTCTGTCTCTCTCTGTGTCTCTGTCTGTCTCTGTGTCTCCGTCTGTGTCTCTGTCTGTCTCTGTGTCCCTGTCTGTCTGTCTGTCTCTGTGTCTCTGTCTGTGTTTGTCTGTCTGTCTCTGTGTCTCTGTCTGTCTCTGTGTCTCTCTCTCTCTCTCTCTCTCTATATATATATATATGTGTGTGTGTGTGTGTGTGTGTGTGTGTGTGTGTGTGTGTGTGTGTGTGTGTGTGTGTCCGTCTGTGTCTGTCTCTGCGTGTTTCTCCCTCCCCCCCCCTCTCTGTGTGTGTGTGTGTGTGTGTGTGTGTGTGTGTGTGTGTGTGTGTGTGTGTGTGTGTGTGTGTGTGTGTGTTGTGTGTGTGTGTGTGTGTGTGTGTGTGTGTGTGTGTGTGTGTGTGTGTGTGTGTGTGTGTGTGTGTGTGTGTGTGTGAACTCAGAATTCATTTATTTGTCGTAAAACCCATCAAACCAATTATGGACACTAAAACTAAACACAACAAACAGACAAAAGCAATACAAACTGCGAGCACATGCAGGATCTTCCACACGTCATTGCTATGGACTGTGAACCTTTAAAGCACTCGTAGATATATCTTGACAGTACTGGTTGAAAATAGCTTAATGGCAACAGAGAACACGGAGTCTGGAGTATTGTGTTGTCAAAGCCATCTGGCCAATGATTCGAAGATCGGGAATTAACAGTCACAATGGGTGATCTCAAGTTGGAGTACACGCTACACTTGTCCAGGGAATGCAGTTCATCCTCTGTAATTCCACATGCTTTTCATTGTCTTTCCCAGTTAAGCTGCAGTGACGTCCCCGCTCAATTTAACTCACTCAGTACGGCCAGTCCTCTCTTCTCCTCTACACAGACCCCTCGGATGTCCAGGGAGTGTCTCAATGACCCAACCTTTAGCTTCCGTCGTCAGAATTGTGGTATTCTCTGTCAACATTCACCTCTTCAGTATAAGAGCCTTCCGCTTGCAATATTTTGATGATGGTAATTGGGGTGAAACGCTGTTAACGTCGACCCTTTCGCCGTTCGTATGGAGAGAGTTAAAGTTCATGCGCACTTCTTCGCATTTGACATGCCTTCTCTTCTGTGTTTGGTATTGTTGCAGCTGATCAGGCTGGGTTGTGATGTATAATGAAATGTGACGTATAGTGTGTGTGATGGGGGTGGGGGTGGGGGTGGGGGTGAGTGAGTTTGGAATTGTGCGTGCGTGCGTGTGTGTGTGAGCAGTTAGCTTACGGCAATGCATTGCATGTAGCATGTGTTCCATGACCTGTCCAGTTTTATTTCTCTCTCTCTCTCTCTCTCTCTCTCTCTCTGTGTGTTTTCCATAATTTAGCCATTTTGTACCTATAAATGGGTATCCGAGGTTTTTTTTTTTTTTTTTTTTTTTTTTTTTTTTGTGTGTGTGTGTGTGTGTGTGTGTGTGTGTGTGTGCGTGCGACAGGACATGTACATCAGCCTGATATCTCTAATTGTCCAGTCACTACATTACGGCGTTCATATTTGCGCGAAATTGAAAAACCAAGAGGCACCTTGTTACTCTTACTAAAGTTTCTGTCGTGGAAAATTTTGAATTCACAGTTCTTGCCTATCGACCAATTTCATTTATTTATCATTTCTTAATGCTTTTCTTCATTAATGTATTCATTCAATTAATGAAATATTGAATCATCGAATGGTTGAATTATTTATTGAATTGTTTATTCATTTATAAATGGAATCATTATTCATTTACGGAAATGTTTATTTATTTATTCATTCATTCATTTATCTATCTATTTATTAATTAATTAATTAAATCATTAAATCATTTATTACTTTATTTATTCAATCATCTATCTATCTATCTATCTATCTATCTATCATCTATGTATCATCTATTTATCTGTCTATCTATCTATCTATCCATCTATCTCTCTCTCTCTCTCTATCTATCATCTATGTATCATCTATCTATCTATCTATCTATCTATCTATCTTTGTTCGTGGGCTACAACTCCCACCTTCACTCGTATGTTCACGAGTGGGCTTTTACGTGTATCACTTGTTTTTTTTTACCCCGCCATGTAAGCAGCTATACTCCGTTTTCGGGGGTGAGCATGCTGGGTATGTTCGTGTTTCCATAATGCACCGATCGCTGACATGGATCACAGGATCTTTAACCTGAGTACTTGGTCTTCTGCTTGCGTATACACACAGAGGGAGTTCTGGCACTAGCAGGTCTGCACATATATTGACCTGGGAGATCGGAAAAATCTTCACCCTTTACCCACCAGGCGCGCCGGTACCGAGATTCGAACCCGGGACCTTCAGCGCTTTAACCACTCGGCTATTGCAACCGTCAATAATCTATCTGTCTTGCTTTTTATCTATTATTTATTTATTTATTTATCAATCTACTGGACTGGAAACTCTCCTCGCCCATCCGCTGTTTCTGAAGCCGCCGCTGTAATTCCTTCACAAGGGCGGAAGAGTTTTCACGTCATAGAACAGAATGAAATAAAAAGGGGGAAGAAATAATCACACGTTTTGTTTCTTTTACAAAAACAACAACAACAACAACAACAACAACAATACAAAACAAGGCAGAAGTTTGCAAACTGCCATTTCGGGAACGATGGGTGAAGGAACAAGATAAACATTTACATCATTCACAGGTGAAACAGAACCCAATGGATCGCTTTATGATCAAATGGATGAATAAGGAAACGGACACAGAGAGTTACAGAACGAAATGAAAAAACAACAAAGAAACAAAGAAATATAATTAAAAACAAAGAAACAAAGAAATATGGACATTCAGTCGTTGAGAACAGTTCTGACGACGGAGGAAGCTGTGCAGTAATCTGTTAGCTTTATTCACCGAATGACGTGTAACGCCATCGATATGGAAAACCTGGAGAGGAAGAGAAGCAACAGCAAGGACAGAAGATGAAGAAGAAGGGAAGAAAGAATGAATGAATAACAGAAAGAGGAGGGACTACTGCTAGTATTGCTACTACTACTACTACTACCACAACTTCCTCCTCCACTACTACTACTACTACTACTACTACTACTATTTCTTATATTACTACTACCACCACAACTTCCTCCTCCACTACTACTACTACTACTACTAGGAAGCGGTGTAAATATACATAAAGGTCATATACCGTAAAATTTTACATGTGTGTGTGTGTGTGTGTGTGTGTGTGTGTGTGTGTGTGTGTGTGTGTGTGTGTGTGTGTGTGTGTGTGTGTGTGTGTGTGTGTGTCTGTGTTTCTGTGTGTGTTCGAATCTCTCTCTCTCTCTCTCTCTGTTCGAATCTCGGTAACGACACCTGGTCGATAAAGGGCCCAACAGTAGCGGTCAGTCGGCTCTACCCAGATAGGCAGCCTGTTGTGCAGAAGACTCCGCGTTTTCAAGGCGCTTGGAGCTCCTTGTCTGACCGAGAGTAGGCGCTATGTATCATTATGTAACAACAAAAAACAACCCCCCCACCCCCCCACGCCCCCACACACAAAAAATACGAAAACAACAACAAAAAAACAAACAAACAAACAAACAAAAAACCAAGGTAGGTTTTCAGGCCAGACGTGAAAGGAGCGAGTTCAGCAGAGGTGTGACGAAGCGAGTGTGGGGCGGGGGAGGGGAGGTCGTTCCAAGCGTAAGGTCCAGAGAGGAAGAAGGGTGACCGAGTGCAGAGCGTTTGAACCCAGGAACCCGGAAACAGAGGGGACAACTCAAACTGGACACAAACTGAACCCACGGGACCAGGATCAACAGTCAAACTGAACAAGAAAGAAGAAAACCTAGCAAAAAGTTGAAAAACAACAACAACAAAAGCAACAAATTAAAAACAATAACAAATCGTGAACACATGGAAAAATGAACTCCGCATATTTTGCTCGGAAACAAGCAAACAAGCAAAAAAAAAAAAAAGAAAAAAAAAAAAAAGAAAAAGAAAAGAAAAAAAAGAAGTCAAAAACAGCAGCAAGAGCAGCAGCAACAACAACGACAACAACAATTACAGCAACAACATCAACAACAGATACAGCAGCAACTATAACAACAGATACAGCAGCAACTATAACAACAGATACATCAGCAACTATAACAACAGATACAGCAGCAACTATAACAACAGATACATCAGCAACTATAACAATTCCAGTTTCAGCAGAGCGCGGACTGGTCCGAATGCGCAAGGCTATATTTTGTTCACACACACACACACACACACACACACACACACTAACAAAAGATGAAAGACACACACACACACACACACACACACACACACACACACACACACACACACACTAACAAAAGATGAAAGACACACACACACAACCAGACAAACAAACAAAAATCCACGGCTTATGCCTTTTTTTTCTATATTTATTTTGTTACTTTTTTTTTTTTGAACGAAACAACAACTTCCCGTTGATTTAGACAGGTCTATGACAAATTGTAAACAATTATGCTTCATTTGCCAGAACTCTATACCCCATCTCCCCCCTATGCCCACCCTCCCCCCCCTCTCCCCACTCGCCCTGCACTCCAAAGAAAGGGTGGATAAGGATGAGGAGACAGTGTGTTTCTCTGGCTATTCAGGCAAATTAGCAGGCGTTACGCTGCTCGAGTTACGTTCTCTTTGGTACAGGGTCCGGTAATAAGATAGAACGGCGGAAGACGTTTAGCTCATTTCCGGCATTGAGGGAAAATCCGTTTTGTGTTTTGCTGCGGGGGGGGGGGGGGGGGGGGGGGGGGGGGGGGGGGGGTTGGGTTCGTTTCTGTCCCTTTCTCTCTTACAGAACCCTGATTGATATTGACTCCGTGGTTCGGCTTGTTCGTGTCTCTCTGTGTGTCTGTTTCTCTGTCTGACTGTTGTCAGTCTCTCGATTAGTCTGTCAGTCTGTCATTTTTGTCTGTCTTGAATACACATACACGCGTTTATCCTGTCTGTATATGTCTGGTCCTACTTGTTTGTCCTGTCTGTATATGCCTGGTACTACTTGTTTGTCCTGTCTGTGTCTGTATATGTCTGGTCCTACTTGTTTGTCCTGTCTGTCTGTATATACCTGGTCCTACTTGTTTGTCCTACTTGTTTGTCCTGTCTGTCTGTATATGCCTGGTCCTACTTGTTTGTCCTACTTGTTTGTCCTGTCTGTCTGTATATACCTGGTCCTACTTGTTTGTCCTGTCTGTCTGTATATGTCTGGTCCTACTTGTTTGTCTTACTTGTTTGCCCTGTCTGTCTGTATATGTCTGGTCCTACTTGTTTGTCCTGTCTGCCTGTATATACCTGGACCTACTTGTTTGTCCTACTTGTTTGTCCTGTCTGTCTGTATATGCCTGGTACTACTTGTTTGTCCTGTCTGTGTCTGTATATGCCTGGTACTACTTGTTTGTCCTGTCTGTGTCTGTATATGTCTGGTCCTACGTGTTTGTCCTGTCTGTTTGTATATGTCTGGTCCTACTTGTTTGTCCTGTCTGTTTGTATATGTCTGGTCCTACTTGTTTGTCCTGTCTGCCTGTATGTACCTGGTCCTACTTGTTTGTCCTGTCAGTCTGTATATGTCTGGTCCTACTTGTTTGTCCTGTCTGTGTCTGTATATGTCTGGTCCTACTTGTTTGTCCTGTCTGCCTGTATATTCCTGGTCCTACTTGTTTGTCCTGTCTGCCTGTATATTCCTGGTCCTACTTGTTTGTCCTGTCTGTCTGTATATACCTGGTCCTACTTGTTTGTCCTGTCTGTCTGTATATGTCTGGTCCTACTTGTTTGTCCTGTCTGTGTCTGTATATACCTGGTCCTACTTGTTTGTCCTGTCTGCCTGTATATACCTGGTCCTACTTGTTTGTCCTACTTGTTTGTCCTGTCTGTCTGTATATGTCTGGTCCTACTTGTTTGTCCTGTCTGCCTGTATATACCTGGTCCTACTTGTTTGTCCTGTCTGTCTGTATATACCTGGTCCTACTTGTTTGTCCTATCTGTCTGTATATACCTGGTCCTACTTGTTTGTCCTGTCTGTCTGTATATACCTGGTCCTACTTGTTTGTCGTGTCTGTCTGTATATACCTGGTCCTACGTGTTTGTCCTGTCTGTCTGTATATGTCTGGTCCTACTTGTTTGTCCTGTCTGCCTGTATATACCTGGTCCTACTTGTTTGTCCTGTCTGTCTGTATATACCTGGTCCTACTTGTTTGTCCTACTTGTTTGTCCTGTCTGCCTGTACATACCTGGTCCTACTTGTTTGTCCTACTTGTTTGTCCTGTCTGTCTGTATATACCTGGTCCTACTTGTTTGTCCTGTCTGTCTGTATATACCTGGTCCTACTTGTTTGTCCTGTCTGTCTGTATATACCTGGTCCTACTTGTTTGTCCTGTCTGTCTGTATATACCTGGTCCTACTTGTTTGTCCTGTCTGTCTGTATATGTCTGGTCCTACTTGTTTGTCCTGTCTGTATATGTCTGGTCCTACTTGTTTGTCCTGTCTGTATATGTCTGGTCCTACTTGTTTGTCCTGTCTGTATATGTCTGGTCCTACTTGTTTGTCCTGTCTGTCTGTATATACCTGGTCCTACTTGTTTGTCCTGTCTGTCTGTATATGTCTGGTCCTACTTGTTTGTCCTGTCTGTATATGTCTGGTCCTACTTGTTTGTCCTGTCTGTATATGTCTGGTCCTACTTGTTTGTCCTGTCTGTCTGTATATACCTGGTCCTACTTGTTTGTCCTGTCTGTCTGTATATACCTGGTCCTACTTGTTTGTCCTGTCTGTCTGTATATGTCTGGTCCTACTTGTTTGTCCTGTCTGTCTGTATATACCTGGTACTACTTGTTTGTCCTGTCTGTATATACCTGGTCCTACTTGTTTGTCCTACTTGTTTGTCCTGTCTGTCTGTATATACCTGGTCCTACTTGTTTGTCCTGTCTGTATATACCTGGTCCTACTTGTTTGTCCTGTCTGTCTGTATATGTCTGGTCCTACTTGTTTGTCCTGTCTGTCTGTATATGACTGGTCCTACTTGTTTGCACATCTGTGTCATTTTGTTCGTCTGCTATCTGTCCATCTTATTTATCATCATTGTTGTCTTATTTATTTATTATTATTATTTTTATTATTATTATTATTACTAC
>NC_134886.1:2441690-2461690 GCF_041734735.1 Babylonia areolata
ACCAATAGTCTGCTGTCTCTTCACCAGAACATCTGATCCCTTGTCGCTCAGAGACATTGTCCCAGAATTGGGTTCAGTTCTGGTTCAGCTTGGCTGATTGAATCATCCTCAGTCTAGTCTTAGGGCATCTCTGCCTTCTTCTGTTCCAAAAGTCCATTTCTCTGATTTCGCGAAGACAACCCGAAGACAACCCGCCGCCATGGACTCTGCAACCTTCAGATTGGTCTTTGCCTTCGTTTTCGTCGCCGTCATCTACGCCGAGGTCACGGTGAGTGTCGCTGAGTGTTCGTGTTCGATTCTAGGTGTCTTTCTCTGCTATTTTCGTCTGGTCCTTTACTTAGTTTCCCTTTCAAACCATCTCTCTTTCTTCTTGTCTCAGGTGTTAACTCTCCCTCTCGCTCTCTTTCTCTCTCTGACATGATGTTTGTGTAAACTTGGGTGAGGGTAGGGTTGGAATGGGACGCTTGCGGCCCGGTGCTCGCGACCTTGTGCGAATGTTAGCGTGCGTGGCCGAAGTTATATTTGATTGAAATCACGCGTGCGTGTCTGTGTTTGCAGTCAGTGACCATGCAATTTATTTGAGATGTGTTCATAAGTATTTCTTGTCGTTTCTCGCTCCCCTTGTCTGAAGGGCGTTGCAAAGCTGAATGGACATTAGAAACTTGGTCATTGTCACCCTCCCCTCTCTCTCTTCAGCCTTTTTTCTTTTTTTTTTTTTTGTATATGTATTTTCTGGTTTTCCTTTCTCGTTTTATTTTTCTCATTTCCCCTTCTTCCTTTCCTAGTTATGTAACGTATGTAACACATTCCTATCTGGTTCTTCCCTTGTCTTTTTGTCCTATTCGCCGTGTGTGTGTGTGTGTGTGTGTGTGTGTGTGTGTGTGTCCGTTTATATGTTTTTGTGCGTGCATTCGTGCGTACGCGCGCGCGCACCTGTGTGTGTGTGTGTGAACATTCTAGTTTTGCATTCTCAGGGATAATAACTAAAAACGAATGAAAGAAAGAACAAACGAGAGACGTATTCGAACAGAAGTGAAAGAATGCCAATGGAAACGATTATCAATTAATCCTAAAACACACGCGAGCGTCATCTCCATAAATCAGCAGACTGAAGAGTTTTAGTTTCAGTTTCAGTTTTAAGGTGTCAAAGAGTGCGGACTGATTCCTGTACGCCACACCGCATCTGCATTAAAGAAAAATAAAGGAAGCAGATGGTTGATGTACGTATTGACCTGGCGCATTTCATGGGGCTTTCAGAAGTGACAGACTGATGGACAACCATAAATAAAACCTCAGGGAAGGGCACGAGAAAGTAGAACACCTTCACAATGAAAAGAAAGTCTGAAGAGTTGAGAAAATAGGGTCAGCACAGTTTATAAACACTTAGGAGTGTCCATTCATACGGACATAAATTGCATTTTGTCGTGTTAAGAGATTAGAATGAAAAAACAAACAAACAACCCCCCCCAAAAAAAAACCCCACAAAAACAACAACAACAACAACAACAAAACAACAACAACAACAACAAAAACAACAACAAAAAAACAAACAAAAAAACACGAAAGACATAAATCTTTCTTCTCATTGGAACATACAGTTTAGAAACCTCTCTCTCTCTCTCTCTCTCTCTCTCTCTCTCTCTCTCTCTCTATCTCACTGTCAAAATGTATATCTCACTGTATGTCAGAAGTTTCTGTCTCTGTCTGTCTCTCTCCCTGTCTCTCTCCCTGTCTCTCGCTTGCTCGCTCTCTTTCTCTGTATGTCTCTATCTCTCTCTTTGTCTCTACCTGTCTCTATGTTTCTGTCCCAATCTATCTCTACGCGTCTATCCCAGTCTATATCTTTGTGTCTGTGTGTCAACGTCTCAAACATTACAGATATCCTTCTATGCTCCAAACAGACCTTGTTAATACCTATGACAAAGCCTGATGTTATACGTGAATTTTATTGGCCGTTTCATAGTCTTGTTGTTTATTCGTCGAAAATTTGTGTTTATTGTTCAAATACCACTTCATAAGGGGCTATGGCCTACATGAATGAATCATTCATTCGTTCTTTCTTTGTCTTTCTCTTTAAAGATTTATAATGAAACCAGTACATTGTTGTTGAAAGCTTTTTCTTTTGACTTTTCTTACGAGTCTCGCGCATAACACGAGGTCACCACAGAAATGGTTATTTTTAACCTTTACGCCTGGAGTGTTGACAAGCTGTGTGGCTGATCACAGCAGGCAGCTGATGGTTTATCTCCCCTCGCCAAACGTGATCGTTCAGCCCTCGTTCCCAACATGCAAAGCGAGGCTTCCTTTTTCCTGTAACCAGCATGCAAAACGAGGCTTCCTCTTTCCTGTATCCAGCATGCAAACCGAGGCTTCCTCTTTCCTGTATCCAGCATGCAAAGCGAGGCTTCCTCTTTCCTGTATCCAGCATGCAAAGAAAGTCTTTCTTTTTCCTGTATCCAGCATGCAAACCGAGGCTTCCTCTTTCCTGTATCCAGCATGCAAAACGAGGCTTCCTCTTTCCTGTATCCAGCATGCAAAACGAGGCTTCCTCTTTCCTGTATCGAGAATGCAAAGCGAGGCTTCCTCTTTCCTGTATCCAGCATGCAAAGCAAGTCTTTCTTTTTCCTGTATCCAGCATGCAAAGAAAGTCTTTCTTTTTCCTGTATCCAGCATGCAAAGCGAGGCTTCCTCTTTCCTGTATCCAGCATGCAAAGCGAGGCTTCCTCTTTCCTGTATCCAGCATGCAAAGCGAGGCTTCCTCTTTCCTGTATCCAGCATGCAAAACGAGGCTTCGTCTTTCCTGTATCCAGCATGCAAAGCGAGGCTTTCCCTTTCCTGTATCCAGTATGCAAAACGAGGCTTCCTCTTTCCTGTATCCAGCATGCAAAACGAGGCTTCCTCTTTCCTGTATCTTGCATGCAAAGCAAGTCTTCATCTTTCCCGTTTCTAACACTTCAAGCAAGCTGAGTCTCATGAAGGTGCTGTGACAAAATCAGTAAGGTGCTGTATACATATGATCCAGTGTTCACCTGTGATCAGGGTTTGATGCCCCGTTTCCGCATGGTGTTGTGTTCCTGGGTTAGGCACTGTAGTATTATTTTCCTCACTCCACCCAGGTGTGATTGGGTATCTTAACTCCAGTTGGTGGAGGATAAAATTGCGGAAGGAGAAGATTTGACCCCATCTTTTCATGCCGAGCCCTGACACGTGGAAATGTGTTCACTGGCCGTGAAAGTCTGGGAGACCTTAGCCTCGTTCTCTTGTTTCCTGTGTCCTCTTTGCTACATCTAAAGCCACTCATATTCCTGTCTCCTCTTTGCTATATCTAAAGCCACTCATATACCTATGTCCTCTTTGCTACATCTAAAGCCACTCATATTCCTACGTCCTCTTTGCTACATCTAAAGCCACTCATATACCTATGTCCTCTTTGCTACATCCAAGCCACTCATGTTCCTGTTCATGTTCCACATCTAAGCAATTGTTTGACCATCAGCATGACCAAACGCGCTTAGTCAGGCCTTGAGTGCATGCTGATCTCTTCGTGTACCTATCAGAATGGATTTCTTCCATAGAATTTTGTCAGAGGACAACACTCTCGTTGCCATAGGTTCTTTTTCAGAACGTCGACTGCATGCTTCACACGGGACCTCTGTTTATCGTCTCACCCGAAAGACTAGACGCTCAGTTTGATTTTCCAGTCAAACTTGGGAGAAAGGGCGAGAGCGGGATTCGAACCCACACCCTCACGGACTCTCTGTATTGGCAGCTGAGCGTCTTAACCATTCTGAAGTTGAAGAAGAAAATGATGATGAAGATCGTTAGACAGCATTTTAGACAATTTGAATATATAGACCTATCTGTTAGTTGAATATTCAGTTTCACTTTCAGTTTCAGTAGGTCAAGGAGGCGTCACTGCGTTCGGACAAATCCATATACGCTACACCACATCTGCCAAGCCGATGCCTGACCAGCAGCGTAACCCAACGCGCTTAGTCAGGCCTTGAGAAAAAAAAGAAAAAAAAAGCGTACATAAATAAGTAAATAGATAAATAAATAATAATTTGTTGAGTATTCAGCTGGAAAGGAGTTTCATTTTACTTCCAGATATTACGAGAATTCGTGTATTAAGTGGTAGGCCTATTCGTTATCACTTGATTCGTTTAGAGATATTTATTTATTCAAGTTTCTACAGGGATCAATTTGTTTTTTCCAATTTCAATTTGTATGTTATCATTGAATAACAAAACTGAAAACACATATCTGATTAGACACGAATGATTTTATTTTTTCTAGATAAAAACAGACAGATAGATAAACAGACGCACACGCAAACTTGTGCGTAACATTTTTGCTTGTTATATTACTCCATTCTTCGGCTGTTTGTTGGTGTTGATGTTTCTCTTGAATCTGATTACTACTTTTGTTTATTTATTCAGCATATTTTCCTTCCATTAAACTGCACAAGTGTTTTCAGGCAAGTGCGATGCTATGCCAAGCAGGAGTTGTTTATGGAGACTGATTCTTTTTGGTTGTTTTTTCCATTTTGTCATTTCAAAGTGATGTGGTAATTGTATTGTACATTAAAACAACGTGTCTGTTTTCTTTTTGTTTGATAAACATCTCGTTTTGTTGCGTGGCTTTGGCTTTCCCTTGGCAACCCCTCCTCACCCTCACCCTCACCCCGCCCCCACTCTATGTCTGTCTGTCTCTTCTGTTTCTGCCTCTTTCACACACACACACACACACACACACACACACACATTTCAATAGATCTCTGGCTTTCAATGTTTAGATTAATAAATACAAACGGTGCTATTCGCTGCGAGGTATTGTTGAACAGAAGAAATGCAAGGTCCATAAAATGCGTACCGTTTTAAGCTGGGACTCAAAGTTGGAGAACTTGAACGAAACAAGACCGACGGTTCTCAAACAAAGGTAAGGGATTTTCTTTTAAATTATGAAAAGCATAATACAAAGATTAAAGAAATGAATAACGATCTTAATGACGATGTCTTTAATTGAAAAACAATAATGACGATATATATATATATTTGAAAACAACAGCAACAGCAACAACAAGGGCAATCAAGCAAAAAGAAAAAAAACAAAAAACCCCAAAAAAATAAAAACAAAACAACCAAAAAAAAAAAAAAAACCAAAAAAAAACCCCCCAAAAAAACACAACTAGAACTGGTTACATATATAAAAGCCCAAGAGCAGATTCTTGAATGTATGAGTTGTGGCCCGTGAAACGCAGGAAGGGAGTGTGAAAAAAAGATCGATATACAGAGTGATGAACGGACACACCATGACTTCTGCTGATGTGGTTGGGGCAGCAGTGAAGACATCATCACCACTCCCCTCCACTTGTCTCTGTCTTCCACCTCTCTCTGGGTATCCACCAGGATCACACCTGTCTTCCACCACTCTCTGGGTATCCACCAGGATCACACCTGTCTTCCACCTCTCTCTGGGTATCCACCAGGATCATACCTGTCTTCCACCACTCTCTGGGTATCCACCAGGATCATACCTGTCTTCCACCACTCTCTGGGTATCCACCAGGATCATACCTGTCTTCCACCTCTCTCTGGGTATCCACCAGGATCATACCTGTCTTCCACCTCTCTCTGGGTATCCACCAGGATCATACCTGTCTTCCACCTCTCTCTGGGTATCCACCAGGATCATACCTATCTTCCACCTCTCTCTGGGTATCCACCAGGATCATACCTGTCTTCCACCTCTCTCTGGGTATCCACCAGGATCATACCTGTCTTCCACCTCTCTCTGGGTATCCACCAGGATCATACCTGTCTTCCACCTCTCTCTGGGTATCCACCAGGATCATACCTGTCTTCCACCACTCTCTGGGTATCCACCAGGATCATACCTGTCTTCCACCTCTCTCTGGGTATCCACCAGGATCATACCTGTCTTCCACCTCTCTCTGGGTATCCACCAGGATTATACCTGTCTTCCATCACTCTCTGGGTATCCACCAGGATCATACCTGTCTTCCACCTCTCTCTGGGTATCCACCAGGATCATACCTGTCTTCCACCTCTCTCTGGGTATCCACCAGGATTATACCTGTCTTCCATCACTCTCTGGGTATCCACCAGGATTATACCTGGCCAGTCTTGGATATTGTCGTCCCGCTTCTTCCTCTGTCGTCATTGTTCGTGGCTTTCTCTGACTGTCCCTTGTAAGACCGAGAATTAGGAGCAGGAATTCTGTTAACTCACTCAGTACGGCCAGTCCTCTCTTCTCCTCTACACAGACCCCTCGGATGTTCAGTGGGTGTCTGAATGACCCAACCTTTAGCTTCCGTCGTCAGAATTGTGGTATTCTTTGTCAACATTCACCTCTTCAGTATAAGAGCCTTCCGCTTGCAATATTTTGATGATGGTAATTGGGGTGAAACGCTGTTAACGTCGTCTCTTTCGCCGTTCGTATGGAGAGAGTTAAATGTCCCGTCACACATATCGGTGATTGAAAACCTTTTGCTAGAGTTTTAATATATACGTTTGAGTATTATCGTTTAGAAGAGAAGATAGAGAATGAAAAGTTTTAAGAACAACACAAATGAAATGGGGTGTCATGCGAATCTGCACATATAGCCAGTTACATAAGACACAGCAGTAAATATTTACATGGCTGACAACAATATCAATAACCCAGTATTGATGATGGTATGGATACTTGTATAGACACCTATCCTCGGTTGAAGACCAAGCTCTAATCGCTTTACAAACACGGAGTCATTTGCATAACAGACTGCCTATCTATGTAGAGCCAACTGACAGCTGCCATTGGGCGCTCATCATTCGCTTCATGTGTCATTCAATCAGGTTTCAGTCACACACACATATACTCGCATAGACATGTGACATTTGACGTGTAGGACCATTTTGTTTATTTACTCCGCCATAAAGGCAGCCATACTCCGTTTTTGGAGGCTGGGTATGTTATTGTTTCCATAATCCACCGAACGCTGACATGGATTACAGGATCTTTAACGTGCATATATACACGAAGAGGGTTCAGGCACTAGCAGGTCTGCACATATGTTGACCTGGGAGATAGGAAAAATCTCCACTCTTTATCCACCAGGCGCCGTTACCGGGATTCGAACCCGGGACCCTCAGATTGAAAGTTGAACGTTTTAACCACTCGGCTATTGTATCTCTTCTTGCATTCGTAGAAAAAAATCCGATAGAAAGAAGATAAACCCCAGACTTACCCACCCACCAAATACACACACACACACACACACACACACACACACACACACACACACACACACACACACACACACACACACACACACACAGAGAACACCACAGGAAAACAAAAACAACAATAACAAACAACAACAACAACAACAACAACAAAAAACACACCCAAAAACAAACAACACCCCCCCCCCCTCCCCAAGAATGCCAAATAATCAAATAACGAAACCACCCAGACAACTAAGGAAAAACTACCGTTCACAGACTCCTGGACGGAATTAAGATGAACATGAAACAGATACATACTTCCTGTTGTCATGGCGATGATAATGGTAGTCAGTATTTTTAGAGTCTGAAGGGTTAAAGAGTGGAGAAAGGGAAAGTGACAAATTGTTGTCTGCGATCCCAGACAAAACAGTTTCTCCGAAATCGTGAATAACAAATTGAGACAAAACATTGTTTTGTTAGACTGTCCCCAAACAAGACATTGAAGCAAATCTAAGTGCAAATAATAACATATTACTCTGGTGTGTGTGTGAAAGGTTCATTTCCAAACCCATTGATAGATTTCAGTCAATTTCTTTCGGACTCCTCTGTTGTAGTGGTAAATAAACACGACGCTTTTAAATGGTCAATGTTGTAATGAAGCGATAAAAAAGCAGAAAAAGCGAAAACATTAGTGTAAAACCTTTTGACTGAAATTGAAGGGCAGCATCAACCCCACCCCCCTTCATCTTCTGTTGGTCTGGGTCAAGGGGTGGCTTGGTTTAACTCACTCAGTACGGCCAGTCCTCTCTTCTCCTCTACACAGACCCCTCGGATGTCCAGTGGGTGTCTGAATGACCCAACCTTTAGCTTCCGTCGTCAGAATTGTGGTATTCTTTGTCAACATTCACCTCTTCAGTATAAGTGCCTTCCGCTTGCAATAGTTTGATGGTGGTAATTGGGGTGAAACGTTGTTAACATCGTCTCTTTCGCCGTTCGTATGGAGAGAGTTAACCGAACACAGATGAAATGACAGGTCCCAACAGGTTCCTGTCTCAATCTAAACAGCAGCAAGAAAAAACAGCAATAAAGAAAAAAATCTCAAACTGCTTTATAACAACACATCAGTCGGACACAAAGTAGCCCCCCCTCACCCCCCCCCCCCCCACACACACACGCATGTATGTATGTATGTATGCATATATGTATATATCAAAGAACACACACACACACAGACAAATACACACACACACACACACGCACACACACAGTACAACCAGCATTATTCAACATCACGACTGAAGTGACGCTGGCACGTTGTGATAAGACCAACACTGCAGACATGCACGTTGTGATAAGACCAACACTGCCGACATGCACGTCGTGATAAGACCAACACTGCCGACATGCACGTTTGTGATAAGACCAACGCTGCCGACATGCACGTCGTGATAAGACCATCACTTCAGACCTGCATTTTATGATAAGACCAACACTTCAGACCTTCACGTTCTGAAAAGACCAACGCTGCCGACATGCACGTGGTGATAAGACCAACACTGCAGACATGCACGTTGTGATAAGACCAACACTGCAGACATGCACGTTGTGATAAGACCAACACTTCAGACCTTCACGTTCTGAAAAGACCAACACTTCAGACCTTCACGTTCTGAAAAGACCAACGCTGCCGACATGCACGTCGTGATAAGACCAACACTTCAGACCTGCATTTTATGATAAGACCAACATTTCAGACCTTCACATTGCGATCAGACCAATACTTCAGGCGTTCATGTTGTGATAAGACTAACACCTCAGACATGCACGTTGTGATAAGACCAGCACTGCAGACCTGCACGTTGTGATAAAACCAACACCTCAGACCTGCACGTTCTGAAAAGACCAGCACTGCCGAAACGCATGGTGGCTGTATTTGCAGACAATGGTTGATGGTGGCTGGGTTGAAGATTTCTGGTGGAGCCTGTCTCGCTGAGGTTGTGGAGAATGGGGGTGGTGGGGGTGGGGTGGACTGTAATGGCAAGGAACTGGGTTGTAATTCTACGCGTATTGGTCATTCATTTTTCAGTGGTTGGGGAAAACATGCTTGTCTCTAGTTGTCTCTGTGTGGGTTCTATGTGTGTGTGTGTGTGTGTGTGTGTGTGTGTGTGTGTGTGTGTGTGTGTGTGTGTTTCTTTTCCATAATTTTGCAATTTTGTTCCTATAAATGGGTATCCGAGTTTGTGTGTGTGTGTGTGTGTGTGTGTGTGTGTGTGTGTGTGTGTGTGTGTGTGCGTGCGTGCGTGCGTGCGCGCACGCGCGCGTCATTTCTGAATGATCGTTATTGAGGGTAAAATTTAAGAATAATGGGGAAAACCAATACAGCAGTTTTTTTGTTTTTTTTTTACATCTTGCCCTCAGAAAAAGAAAATGTAAACACACACACAAAACAACAACAACAACAACAACACACACACACACACACAGACACACACACACACAGACACACACACACACACACACACAAGCGAGCAAACAAAAACAACAAACAAGCAAACAAACAAACAAAAAAAACACACCAAAAAACAACAAAAACAAAAAAAACAAAATCAAAAACATAGAAGAGACAGACTTAATGTCCACTGATTTTCTGTCTGTTCATTTTCGCGCTCCTATATGGTCTCTCTCTCTCTCTCTCTCTCTCTCTCTCGCTCGTTCTCTCTCTCTCTCTCTCTCTCTCTCTGTCTCTCTCTCTCTCTCTCTCTATGTCTCTGTGCATCTGTATCTCTATCTCTCCCCCTCTATCCCTCAGTCTCTCTCTCTCTCTCTCCCTCTTTTTCTCCCCCTCTCCGTCTCTCACTTTACATCCCTCTCCCTCTTACCTCCCCCCTCTCTCCCTCTCAGTCTCTCTCTGTCTGTGTATGTCTCTCTCCATGTCTCTCTCCCTCTCTCTTCCTTCCCCCACCTCTCTCTTTCGCCACCCCCTCCCCCCACCCCTCACCCTTGTTTCTAAGTGCGCGTTGCGCAGTGTGCGATATGCAGAGGTGACAGATGATGTTTGTAATATAGCGAAGGTATTTTTTTTGTATTTTGTATTTTGTATTTCTTTTTATCACAACAGATTTCTATGTGTGAAATTCGGGCTGCTCTCCCCAGGGAGAGCGCGTCAGCGCCACCCTTTTTTTTTCTGCGTGCAGTTTTATTTGTTTTTCCTATTGACGTGGATTTTTCTACAGAATTTTGCCAGGAACAACCCTTTTGTTGCCGTGGGTTCTTTTACGTGCGCTAAGTGCATGCTGCACACGGGACCTCGGTTTATCGTCTCATCCGAATGACTAGCGTCCAGACCACCACTCAAGGTCTAGTGGAGGGGGAGAAAATATCGACGGCTGAGCCGTGATTCAAACCAGCGCGCTCAGATTCTCTCGCTTCCTAGGTGGACGCGTTACCTCTAGGCCATCACTCCACATGGAGATTGGGCTGACGATCGGGTACGTTGGATCATTTCTAAAACATAAGAATACACTAAAAATTGGGTGCGTTCGTTCATTAAACAAATACAGTCTGAACATTTGATGTTGCTCTCACACCCTTCTGGGTCAGTTTGCTGTGTAGCCGAAAAGATGAAGAAAAAGAAGAATAAGAAGAATAAGAACAACAACAACAAACAAAAAACGACAAAGAAACACAGCAATATATGTATTATGCACATGAGCGTGACGCTATAGCCTAGTGAAGCACCACTTTGGCTGTCAAACGTCTATTCGGCGCGCTCGCACATGGACAGAGATTTTTCATTTGTTTGCCTTTCATCTTGTTTCTTATAAGAACGTTTGAATGAAAAAAGAAATTGAGTCGCAACAAAAAACAGAAGATGAAAGAAAGGAGAATGGGTCGTGGGAACATCCGCCACCCTCCTTTGCGCTTCTCCTGAAGACAGAAACCTCTCTGTAGTTAATGAAAAAACTGGAAAATAGAATCCTCTCTTGATAGAAAAATGACAGAAACCTCTCTTGACAGAAAACTGAGATAGAAACCTCTCTTGACAGAAAACGGAGACACCAGAAACCTCTCTTGACAGAAAACTGAGACAAGAACCTATACTGAAGTCAGAAAAGCTGAGATTCAAACCTCCCCTGAGGACAGAAGACTGAGACAACAGAAACCTCTCCTGGAGACAGGAAGCTGAGATAGAATCCTCTCCCGAAGACATCAATGTCCTTTTATATATTCGTATATATTTTATTATTTATTCATTCATTTACTTATTCATTTTATCTTTCATTTTCAAAATTAGTGCTTTTCCTGCAGATCGCCCCTACAGTGACAGAATAATCAACATTTGATTGTGGTCACTCTGTGAAAGAGAGGAAGGAAGCTGACACAGATACCTCTAATCACCACAGCCACCACACCTCTGTGCTGACACAGATACCTCTAATCACCACCACACCTCTGTGCTGACACAGATACCTCTAATCACCACACCTCTGTGCTGACACAGATACCTCTAATCACCACAGCCACCACACCTCTGTGCTGACACAGATACCTCTAATCACCACACCTCTGTGCTGACACAGATACCTCTAATCACCACACCTCTGTGCTGACACAGATACCTCTAATCACCACCACACCTCTGTGCTGACACAGATACCTCTAATCACCACACCTCTGTGCTGACACAGATACCTCTAATCACCACAGCCACCACACCTGTGTGCTGACACAGATACCTCTAATCACCACAGCCATCACACCTGTGTGCTGACACAGATACCTCTAATCACCACAGCCACCACACCTCTGTGCTGACAGAGATACCTCTAATCAGCACAGCCACCACACCTGTGTGCTGACACAGATACCTCTAATCACCACCACACCTCTGTGCTGACACAGATACCTCTAATCACCACACCTCTGTGCTGACACAGATACCTCTAATCACCACCACACCTCTGTGCTGACACAGATACCTCTAATCACCACACCTCTGTGCTGACACAGATACCTCTAATCACCACAGCCACCACACCTCTGTGCTGACACAGATACCTCTAATCACCACACCTCTGTGCTGACACAGATACCTCTAATCACCACACCTCTGTGCTGACACAGATACCTCTAATCACCACACCTCTGTGCTGACACAGATACCTCTAATCACCACAGCCACCACACCTCTGTGCTGACACAGATACCTCTAATCACCACAGCCACCACACCTCTGTGCTGACACAGATACCTCTAATCACCACAGCCACCACACCTCTGTGCTGACACAGATACCTCTAATCACCACCGCACCTCTGTGCCTGTCCATCCCGACGTCCCGAGAGAAAGGAGGAACCATTCTGATACAACACGGCTGTGGACAAAACAGTCTGCCCATAACAGGGTCGTCAGCTCACCACGCTGCTCTCTTACCGTTGCTCTCTACAAGCTAAATCTATCTCGCTGCACTTCTCCGTTGCTCTCTACAAGCTAAATCTATCTCGCTGCTCTCTTACCGTTTCTCTCTACAAGCTAAATCTATCTCGCTGCTCTCTTACCGTTGCTCTCTACAAGCTAAATCTATCTCGCTGCACTTTTCCGTTGATCTCTACACGCTAAGGTTACCGCGCTGCTTTCTTTCCTATGCTGTCTTCAAGCTAAATTTACCAAGTTTCCGATGCTCTCTTCAAGCTAAATTTACCACGCTGCTTTCTTTCCGATGATCTCTTCACGCTAAATTTTCCACGCTGCTTTCTTTCCGATGATCTCTTCACGCTAAATTTTCCACGCTGCTTTCTTTCCGATGATCTCTTCACGCTAAATTTTCCACGCTGCTTTCTTTCCGATGATCTCTTCACGCTAAATTTTCCACGCTGCTTTCTTTTCGATGCTCTCTTCAAGCTAAATTTACCACGATGATGCGCTCTTCCAGGTCGGTCCACCACGTTTTACCAACGCGCGTTTCGCTTTGTGAATGTCAGTATGTTCGTTTGACCCACGCCCTGTGCACCAGACTACGGTGCTGTTTTACGTCCACATACACTTTGATTGGGTTTGTTAACTCTCTCCATACGAACGGCGAAAGAGCCGACGTTAACAGCGTTTCATCCCAATTACCATCATCAAAATATTGCAAGCGGAAGGCTCTTATACTGAAGAGGTGAATGTTGACAAAGAATACCACAATTCTGACGACGGAAGCTAAAGGTTGGGTCATTCAGACACCCACAGGACATCCGAGGGGTCTGTGTAGAGGAGAAGAGAGGACTGGCCGTACTGAATGAGTTAACGGCATTAACTAACGTCTGCTAAAATGTGCATTATAAATCTGAATTGCATAATTAAGAGCATGCGTCCAGCATTTCCTAAATCTTTTGCCCGTTTACGAAGGCATCTTAAATCTTTTTTCAGGCATTCGTTTCTGCCTGCAAATGGCTGTTCTTTGCACTCTTCGTGTTCAACAACAGCTGCATGAATGCAGATTCAGTTTCAGCTTCGATTGTCTTATCACTATTGTGTTATTCGTAATATTTTCAGTTTGCAGTCAATAATTTTCAGTCGGATGAATTAGAAAAATGTAGTATATCCATACAAAAACCATGGCCTGGCTCTAGTTTAGAGGATGGAAGCTGAAAAAAAAAAAAGGTTTCTTTCACGAAATGTGAGCACTACATCACCTGTCGGCGAAACAGACGTGGGTGCCGGGTGCCTCCGCGACACGGACATGAGTGTGTGGGCGAGAGGACCGTGCTGAGGAGGACCCTGCTGACAAGTTGAAGGGAAGAGGAAGGGTGTAAGCCCACGATTTCTCGCAACCCCACGATTAATTTCGGTTATGGTTATACACATTGGTTCAGCCGCCTATATTTTCTCCCCCTCCACTAGACCTTGAGTGGTGGTCTGGACGCTAGTCATTCGGATGAGACGATAAACCGAGGTCCCGTGTGCAGCATGCACTTAGCGCACGTAAAAGAACCCACGGCAACAAAAGGGTTGTTCCTGGCAAAATTCTGTAGAAAAATCCACATCGATAGGAAAAACAAATAAAACTGCATGCAGGAAAAAATACAAAAAAATGGGTGGCGCTGTAGTGTAGCGACGCGCTCTCCCTGGGGAGAGCAGCCCGAATTTCACACAGAGAAATCTGTTGTGATAAAAAGAAATACAAATACAAACAAATACATTGCCTTGATTTCGTTGTTTGCTATCGATTTCCATGTTGAATTTGAGGTCGATGTATCGCAGTGATCCATCTAAAGTGAAATAAGATAAGTAGAAGTGTTTCAGTTTCATTACTACTGATGTCTTCGCTAACGCCACTGTCATTATCATGATGGTCGCTGTCGTCGCCCGCCCCCCCCCCCCCCCCGGCCCCCGCCCACTCCCCCCCCCCCCCCTTTATCTTTTCCTCTCTCTCACTTTTTTGTCTAAGATTTGCATTGAGAAAAGACAAGAAAGCAACTCCGGTGATAAAGGAAATATTTTTGACAAATATCAGGGGGATTTCCCACGCTTTCTCACACATTGTGGGGGCGCCCCCTACGATATCTCGCAATTGATAGAAAACGTGGGAGGGGAACGACCACGTCTTTCTCGCAGTCCCACGATTTATCTCAAAGTGAGAGAAACCGTGGGATTGCGAGAAATCGTAGGCTGTGAAGGGTGCTGGTTTGGGAGAAGAAGCATTCGCGAAACGTGTGGCAACTGTCCCAACAGTCTCATCAAGCCTTTCTCTTCCCGTTGCTCTCAGCTATAAGGCCTGCAATGGAGAGGTATGTGGCTGTGCTCTGTGCATTCTCATATTGCAGTCATTATTCTTATCGACCTCATCCACGTCGGTCTTTTCGCGATTTGCTTTCAAAGCTCCCTATAAGCATGAATATGTTGCGGGTAAACAAAAATTCTTAATGTCTCTTCTGGGGTATCTTTTGCGTATGTTGATGTTCGTCAAGAGTCTTCAGTGCACAAGTGAAGGTGTCAAATGGAGGGAATCAGAACGGATTTGGATTTCACAGGTTTTTATTTTTATAGGGAATTTCTGTCGTTTTCTTCTGTGCTTTTTATTCATCTGTCTGCAAGCTGAAGGAAAGTGCCAAGCCGTGCTGGTCTGAAAATGTATGTCCGTGTCTCGTCATAAGTTACAACACTCGCCTGTAGCATCGCAATCGGATTGTACTGTATTGCATTGCATTGCAGTGTATTCTATTGCATTGCATTGCGTTGATTTGCACTATATTGTATTGTACTGTATTGTTGTGTTGTGTTGTGTTGTTGTATTGTACAACAACAACAATAACCACTACTACTAGTACTACCACGACCACTTCAACTCTGCTACGGACAAGTATCTCAGTGTCTCATTTTGTTCAGTCGCGTGAATGCGTTTGCATGTGTGTGTGTGTGTGTGTGTGTGTGTGTGTGTGTGTGTGTGTGTGCGCGCGCGTGCGTGCGTGCGTGCTTGCGTACGTGCATGCGTCCGTGTGTGTGTGTGTGTGCGCGTTGGGGGGGGGGAAGTGCAATAGCATATACGCATGTGTACACGTGTACATGAGAGCGCACACGCACTCGAGTGTCTATTCATGTTTTTTTTTTTTTTTAAATATCACGAATCAGGACGGGTTCACCCCATCAGTTGATAATTGATGAGGACGCAGAGGCCGAGGACGACCACCCTCCCCCCGTACATCCCCCTCCCTGCCCCCCAACCCCCACACTCCCCCCACACCCCCATCACCACCCCACCCCCAATGCCCGATGCCCCCATTAAGAGGTGGTGAAGAGTGTAAGAGGGAAAAGCTGCTTTCTGCGCCAAAGCCTCATCCAGACTCCCCCCTGCCCTGCTGACGTCCAGAAAGCCTGATAGGCACGTCTGATGAGTGTTTGAAATATTGATGTAGGTGTTCCCCCGGGGAACAGCTGTTGATGATGCGCTTTGCCGTGAGGGCTGGGGGGCGGGGGGTAGGGGGTGAGAGGGGGTGGGGGGGTGGGGAGACCTTAGCCGTCCAGGCAATCCGTGCGTGTGAGGTCAGTCTGCCAGTCAGGTCGTTTGGCTTCTGTCTGCCGATCGTGGAGTGTAGGTTGTCACCTCCGTAAGTCATGGCTTAATGTGAAAGATTTAGGCTGAGGGGGACAGAGATAGAGAGAGAGTGAGAGAGAGTGAGAGGGATTGGGAGAGAGAGAGAGGAAAAGAGAGAGAGGCACAGCGAGAGAAGAGAAAAAGAAGGGGAAAGAGAGAAGAGAGAGAGAGAGAGAGAGAGTAACCGACCGACAAACATAGGCAAAAAGGAGCACAGACAATGGGAGACAGAGATATAAACAGAGAGACAGGGACCGAGAGATAGATAAAGAAAGAGAGAGATAGAGACACACACACACACACACAGAGAGAGAGAGAGAGAAGGAGTAATTCTAAACCCCATCGTTGTAATCTTTTATCCTGGAGTCACTGTTCTGTACTGACCGCGAAAATTCTTTTGCCGTCTATGTTATTTCAGACTTAAAAAAAAAAAAAAAAATTACGCCGGTTTCCGAAACCCAAATTCTTTTTAATCTGTTGTAGAGTCACCAACTCTGTACATTCACACGTTGATAGAGCATGACCATAATAATAATAATGATAATAATAATAATAATGGATACTTATATAGCACACTGTCCAGAAATCTGCTCTAGGTGCTTTACAAAAACGCATTGTTAACATAAAACATTACATCTATGTTACATACACACACCAAAATATGACTACACACACACACACACACACACACACACACACACACACACACACACACACACACACACACACTGCGTACATACATTTTAACAATACATGTGTATCTAACAGCTACCCTAACACATACGCACACATAGGCAGGCACAAACTTACATAAACGCACGCGCACACAATACACATTCATATACATGCATGTAGTTATGCACACATACATATGTATACATACATAGTCAAGCACAGCTAACGCAAAGGAAGTGGACCTGCCACAATTGAACTTACTGCTGAGGGAAAAGGTGAGTTTTGAGACGAGATTTAAAAGATGCGAGGGAATCAGAATGACGGAGGTTATCAGGGAGCTTGTTCCACGTCTTTGGCGATTGAAAAGAAAACGATCTGTGTCCATAGGTCTTACTTCTGACGTGAGGTATCCTGAGAAGTCGAGTATCAGAGGAAAAACGGAGCTGGTGAGACGGGGTATAGATATGGAGGAGTTCAGAAAGATACTTGGGGCCAGATCCATTGACTGTGGGTCTTTGTGACCATGACAGATATTTTGTCAATCCCCAGTTTTGTACAAACCATCAAGCAACAAACCCCTGTCTTTGAAAGAAGGGTTTTTACAATGTATGGATGGCAGTGAATGAATATGTGTCATCATCATAACGGCAGACTTTCTACACCTTCCAAGGAAAAGATCTCTGATTTTGTAAGCTTAGCAATTTATAATGGAGATAGAAATAAATTCCAGTCTATGTAACTTCAGTATATGACGCCACACTCTCTCTACAAAGTATATATATGTAAAAAAAAAATAAATAAAAAATACAGTGACTATTCTTTAAGAAGCTGTCAAGAGCACAAATTAAATCTTTCCTCAATGAAGCACTCTTCACTTTGACAACCCCAAAAAACAAAAACAAAACAAAACAAACAAACAAACAAAAAGAAAAGAAAAGAAAAAAACAAGAAAAGAAAAAAAAAAGAAAAAAAAAAAAAAAAGGAAAGCCAAACCGTACTGAAGCACTCGAAGAGTTAAAGGTGGGATGAAAGGATATATCAGGGTATGACCATCCGTGACCAGTACAAAACGGTTCCCATTTAAAGGGAGACAATGTCACAGGAAGGGAACTCCCAAAAGAGACACTGACAGGGCAGGCAAATCTGAAGCAACAAGGGAGACAACGCGTGTCCTCTAATGTAGTTGCGGCCATTACAGACGGTCGATGAGGCCCCAGCAGTCGCGGAAAAAAACACTATTCATTCCACCAAACTGCCCCTCCATCTTCCCCCTCCTTCTCTCGCCCTCCGTTCCCCCCTCTCCCGCCCCCCCCCCCCCCTCACATGAACCTCTCCCCCCCCCCTCTCATCTGCCGGAGTTGTTGGTACTTTTACTGTCCATCCATTTGGATTTTGGCATGTGTCATCATCATAACGGCAGACTTTCTACACCTTCCAAGTCCATCCATTTGGACTTTGGCATGGATGTTAGTACATCTATTGTCCATCCATTCGGACTTTAGCATGGCTGTTAGTACTTCTGCTGTCTGTCAACCTGCTGTTCATACTGTTTCTCCCTCTGGACGTTGATATGGCTAGGAAGAAGGTGGCTGGGGGTTGTTTTAAAAGCACGCTTCTGAAAACATTATATATATATATATATATATATATATATATATATATATATAAAATTTCCCCCAGCCCTTAAAGGTTGACAATTGGGAAATAATTCAAAGTCCCCAAAAGGCGGGGGAAAGGAAGCGAGGACACGGGGACACCGGAAGGAGGTGGAACTGTCTGAGAATGGAGCAGAAAAGGGGGGGTGGGTGGGGGATGGGGGGGGGGGTAGGGTAGATGGTTAAGAGCGACTGTGAGGTAGATGATGGGCTGGGGGGCTTTGTGGGTCTGTGAGGTAGGTGAGGGGGGGGGAGCTTTGTGGGTCTGTGAGGTAGGTGAGGGGGGGGGGGGGGCTTTGTAGGTCTGTGAGGTAGGTGAGGGGGGGTAGCTTTGTGGGTCTGTGAGGTAGGTGAGGGGGTAGCTTTGTGGGTCTGTGAGGTAGGTGAGGGGGGGAGCTTTGTGGGTCTGTGAGGTAGATGGGGGGGGGGAGCTTTGTGGGTCTGTGAGGTAGATGAGGGGGGGGGGAGCTTTGTGGGTCCGTGTGGGAGGGACTGTGAGGTAGATGAGGGGGGAGCTTTGTGGGTCTGTGCGGGAGGGACTGTGAGGTAGGTGAGGGGGCGGAGCTTTGTGGGTCTGTGAGGTAGGTGAGGGGGTAGCTTTGTGGGTCTGTGAGGTAGGTGAGGGGGTAGCTTTGTGGGTCTGTGAGGTAGGTGAGGGGGGGGGAGCTTTGTGGGTCTGTGAGGTAGGTGAGGGGGGGGGAGCTTTGTGGGTCTGTGAGGTAGATGGGGGGGGGGGGGAGCTTTGTGGGTCTGTGAGGTAGATGAGGGGGGGGGGGGAGCTTTGTGGGTCTGTGTGGGAGGGACTGTGAGGTAGATGAGGGGGGAGCTTTGTGGGTCTGTGAGGGAGGGACTGTGAGGTAGGTGAGGGGGCGGAGCTTTGTGGGTCTGTGAGGGACTGTGAGGTAGATGAGGGGGGAGCTTTGTGGGTCTGTGAGGGACTGTGAGGTAGATGAGGGGGGGGCTTTGTGGGTCTGTGAGGGACTATGAGGTAGATGAGGGGGGAGCTTTGTGGGTCTGTGAGGGACTGTGAGGTAGGTGAGGGGGGGAGCTTTGTGGGTCTGTGAGGGACTGTGGGGTAGGTGAGGGGGGGAGCTTTGTGGGTCTGTGAGGGAGGGACTGTGAGGTAGATGAGGGGGCGGGGGGGCTTTGTGGGTCTGTGAGGGACTGTGAGGTAGATGAGGGGGGAGCTTTGTGGGTCTGTGAGGGACTGTGAGGTAGATGAGGGGGGGGGGGAGCTTTGTGGGTCTGTGAGGGACTGTGAGGTAGATGGGGGGGGGGAGCTTTGTGGGTCTGTGAGGGACTGTGAGGTAGGTGAGGGGGGGGGGGAGCTGTGAGGGTCTGTTAGGGAGGGACTGTGAGGTAGGT
>NC_134886.1:2466690-2491690 GCF_041734735.1 Babylonia areolata
CACACACACACACACACACACACGGGGGACATGTCTCCCTTGCTGCAATCTGTCGCCCAATGCGGAATAACAGGGGACAGGGCAGAACATAGGACACAGGGGGTCATTAGGACTGCAAAGAAACAATCCAACCGGGGTGCAAGGATTTCTGTAATAAGTGTGTGCGTGCGTGCGTGCGTGCGTGCGTGCGCGCGCACTTGTGTGTGTGTGTGTGTGTGTGTGTGTGTGTGTGTGTGTGGCTTTCTATCATCTTTGTTTTTTAATCAGCATCTCATACAAAAAGGGCAAACAGGAAGAAAGACAGATAGATAATAATGATAATAATAATAATAATCATCATCATAATAATAATAAATAATAATGGTATTTATATAGCGCTGGATCTTGTGCAGAGACAAATCAAAGCGCTTTCGCACCAGTCATTCACACGCATGCATAACTCTAAACTGTAGAAACTAAAGACAAGGAAGGGCAGGCAAGGGAGGCTATTTTGGGAAGAGGTGGGTTTTAAGGCCAGACTTGAAAGAGCTGAGTGTAGAGACTTGACGAAGCGAAAGAGGAAGTTCATTCCAATCGCAAGGTCCAGAGACAGAGAAAGAACGGCGGCCAACAGTCGAGTGTTTGAATCTGAGTATGCGTAAACAGAGTGGATCCGAAGCCGATCGTAGTGAGCGAGATGGAGTGTAGAGGTGAAGGCAGCCGCAGAGATAGGAAGGGGCAGTTTTGTGAATGCATCTATAACATAGAGTGCTGATCTAGACATAGATAAATAGGAAGGTGATAACACACACACACACACACACACACACACACACACACACACACACACACACACATATATATATATGAATGGAAATAGAGAGAGAGAGAGAGGAGAGAGACTGAGAGAGAGACAGAGCCAGAGACAGACAGACAAAGAGACAAAGATAGAGAAAATGTGTGTGTGTGTGTGTGTGTGTGTGTGTGTGTGTGTGTGTGTGTGTGTGTGTGTGTGTGTGTGTGTGCATGAACCAAATAAAAAAGGTGTTGTTATAACAAACATGCAGTATTGTGTGCAATATATCCAGTTATCCCTGTGCCGTTTTTCATCACGTGTTCGAAATTTCAGACGCTGTTCGTAAAGCCTTGTTTTTTCAGCATTGGTGTTTGTAACAATCAAAGCAGTTCTTGTAGTGCTGCTTTTCACTTTTCTTTAAGGGCCTGTTATTTTGTTTCTATTTTTTTTCTTCTTCTTCTTCTTCCTTTTTGCTTTGTTTTTATTGTATTTCTGTTTGGTTTATTCATTTCATACATCCAGTTATTCTGATTATCATAGTATATTTATTTATTCTATTTACTTATTCTATTTTATTTCTTTTTTTTGGTTTTTTTGCTTTCAAGTGTGACAGAACTAAAACCAACAGTGCCAAAGCAAGTGCCAACTAACTGCTAAATTAAATGCCAACTACTTGCTATGTCAAGTGCTAACTAATTGCTAAATGAGGTGCTAACAGCTAGCTGCAAAAGCAAGTGCTAACTAATTGCTAAAGCAAGTGCTAAGTAATTGCCCCAGTGATGTTTTCATTATGAATAATGAACTATTGACGTAAAACGCCCCTGTCACTGAAGCAAACATCAAACTGGTTTTCTTGCTGCTCCCCCTTTGTTTGGTGAAGGTAACCTCCCCTCTTTCCTTCCTTCCTTGTCTGTTTCTGTGCTTTGGCACTTTTTGCTGATTGAAGATTGATAGTCTGATTGAAGATTGATAGTCTGATTGAAGATTGATAGTCTTTTTGCTGATTGAAGATTGATAGTCTGATTGAAGATTGATAGTCTTTTTGCTGATTGAAGATTGATAGTCTGATTGAAGATTGATAGTCTTTTTGCAGATTGAAGATTGATAGTCTGATTGAAGATTGATAGTCTTTTTGCTGATTGAAGATTGATAGTCTTTTTCCTGATTGAAGATTGATAGTCTTTTTGCTGATTGAAGATTGATAGTCTTTTTGCAGATTGAAGATTGATAGTCTTTTTGCTGATTGAAGATTGATAGTCTTTTTGCAGATTGAAGATTGATAGTCTTTTTGCTGATTGAAGATTGATTGTCTTTTTGCTGATTGAAGATTGATAGTCTTTTTGCTGATTGAAGATTGATTGTCTTTTTGCTGATTGAAGATTGATAGTCTTTTTGCTGATTGAAGATTGATAGTCTTTTTGCAGATTGAAGATTGATAGTCTTTTTGCTGATTGAAGATTGATAGTCTTTTTGCTGATTGAAGATTGATAGTCTTTTTGCTGATTGAAGATTGATAGTCTTTTTGCTGATTGAAGATTGATTGTCTTTTTGCTGATTGAAGATTGATAGTCTTTTTGCTGATTGAAGATTGATAGTCTTTTTGCTGATTGAAGATTGATAGTCTTTTTGCAGATTGAAGATTGATAGTCTTTTTGCTGATAGAAGGTAGATAGTCTTTTTGCTGATTGAAGGTTGATAGGAGTTTTGCTGATTGAAGATTGATAGTCTTTTTGCAGATTGAAGATTGATAGTCTTTTTGCTGATTGAAGATTGATAGTCTTTTTGCTGATAGAAGGTAGATAGTCTTTTTGCTGATTGAAGGTTGATAGGAGTTTTGCTGATTGAAGATTGATAGTCTTTTTGCTGATTGAAGATTGATAGGTTTCTTTTTGCTGATTGAAGATTGATAGTCTTTTTGCTGATTGAAGATTGATAGTCTTTTTGCTGATAGAAGGTAGATAGTCTTTTTGCTGATTGAAGGTTGATAGGAGTTTTGCTGATTGAAGATTGATAGGTTTCTTTTTGCTGATTGAAGATTGATAGTCTTTTTGCTGATAGAAGGTAGATAGTCTTTTTGCCGATTGAAGGTTGATAGGTTTTCATGTCTGTTTCATGGATCTCCCTCTGTAGTTGTCTTTTCGTGTATCCATGAAAGAAAAGAAAAAAAAAAGTCTTTTCTTTTTCTCGTCTTCTGTTCTCTCTCTCTTTCTTTCTTTGTTCCTTTCATTCATTCTTTCTTTCTATCTGTCTTCCTTTCTGTCTTCCGTTTTTCTTTCTTTCTCTGTTTTCTCCCTTCTTTCTCATTTTTCCAATTCTTTCTTCTTTTTGTCTTTGATTCGTTCTCTTTTTTTTCTTCTTTCTTTCTCTCTCTCTCTTTCTTTCTTTCTTTCTTTCTCTTTCTTCCGTTCCTTTTTGTCTTTAATTATTTCTCCTTTCAGTCACGTTTCTTTCTGTTTTTCTTTCTTTTTTTTTTCCAACACGTCTTTCTTTCTTTCGTTTTGAACTGTCACCCACAAGCATGACCGGCTATATAGGGTGTTGCTGGCTGTAGAGAAAGCAAATGATTTAAGAAATGGAAATGAGCAAATACCTTCATTTTTCTGTTTCCTTTGAGTTTCTCTCTCTCTCTCTCTCTCTCTCTCTCTCTCTCTCTCTCTCTCTCTCTCTCCACACACACACACACGCACACACACACAATCTCTACCTATTACCCCCTCTTCCTCCCTCGCTTCTCCCACTCTCTCTCTTTCCCACGGCGCCTAAATAACAATAAGAATAATGTTAACATTATTAGTAATGATGATGACGATGTTGATGATGATGATGATGTTGATACAATATCCAGGTAAAGCAGGTTATACTCCTGTTTCTGTTCTTTCTTCTCTTCTTGCATCATCCCCATGCCGCCCATCTCGACCTCCTCCCCCCACCCCCACTTCCCTACCCACCCACACACCCACACACCCAAACACAAGGTGTTCTGCTGCAGTCCTACACAGCACCATCACTAAAACCGACAGATTAATGTCGCCACAAGGCCGCTCACGTAAAGGGAGAGAACTTTCACCGCCGCTGTTGAGTCACCTGCCTTGAGGTCAGTGGACAAGCGCCTGTTTGCAAGGTGTGTGCATCTTCCGCCACTGGTTCCCTGGGTTTCAATCCTGTGTATAAGCTGTGTGTGTGGAGGGGGCTGGCGGGTGTGTGTGTGTGTGTGTGTGTGTGTGTGGGAGGGGGGGGGTGGGTGGGTGCGAAACGATCCGTTTGCCGACACGGGGATGCACTTTGCGGCGTGCACTAACCACGAGGGGGGAGAAGAGAGAGAGAGTGGCGGGGACCGAGACATGTGGACAGGACAGAATGGTGGTGAAGCATCGTGATCCCCCCCTCTCTCTCTCTCTCTCTCTCTCTCTCTCTCTCCCTCTCTCTCTCTCTCTCTCTCTCTCTCTCTCTCTCTCTCTCTCTCTCTCTCTCTCTCTCTCTCTCACTCTCTCCTTCCCCAAACTTCCTTACTTCATGGCTTTCTTTTTTCTTTATCCGCCTCCCAGTGCAGTGCCTTTTGTTGTTCTTGTTCGTGTTGTTGTTGATCTTGATGCTGGTTTGTTGCTCTTCTTTTCAACTTGTTCTTGTTCTACTTGTTTTTGTTATTGTTGTCGTTGCTCTTCTTTTCAACTTGTTCTTGTTCTACTTGTTTTTGTTATTGTTGTCGTTGCTCTTCTTTTCAACTTGTTCTTGTTCTACTTGTTTTTGTTATTGTTGTCGTTGCTCTTCTTCTTCTTCTTCACCACCACCACCACCACCACCAGCATCATCATCTACTACTACTTCTTCTACTAGTACTGCTACTGCTGCTGCTACTGCTACTTCTTATTATTTATTCACTTTTTTTTTTTAATTTTTTTTTTTACATTATAATATTTATTTATTTGTGTAAGCTTATCTATTTTTTTCCCCTCAAGGCCTGACTAAGCGCGTTGGGTTACGCTGCTGGTCAGGCATCTGCTTGGCAGATGTGGTGTAGCGTATATGGATTTGTCCGAACGCAGTGACGCCTCCTTGAGCTACTGAAACTGAAACTGAAACTTCTTCTCCCTCTCTGTTGCAGCTGCTGCCGCTCCAAGTTGTTTCTTCCATTTTATTCCGTGATTTATTTTCCAATTCCCAGAGAGATGAGGCATACATCGCTGTGATGAAATCAGACTGGACGTGCATTGGTGCAGGTTTCTGTCTCCATATATTCTATGTATTGTATTGTATTGCATTGTATTGCATTGTATTGTGTAAAGGCGTGGGGGAGGGGGTGGGGGTGGGGGTGGGGGGTTAGGGGGGGGGGGGATGAGTGTAGAGGGTTTGTATGTGTCTCCAAGTTTGCGGTTTCCATTTCATCGGAACCATGGACAGTACTGTGCGTATTCAACTTCCGTTTGGTTGTCTGTTTGCCTGGCTGTTTGACTGCCTGAGTTCGAACAAATTCATACGCGCTACACAATAATTTATCTGCTTGACAAATGCCTGACTAGCAGCATAATCCAATGTGCGAGACAGTCCCTGGGTGTATGCATTTATATTTATTTATAAGTAAGTGCTGCACATGGAACCCCGGTTTGCCGCCTCACCCGAATGGCTGGACGCTCAGTCAAACTGTGGAGAAAAGACAAGACTGTGACAATGGAGCCCAGACCCTCACGAACACCGTGTATTGGCAGGTGTGCGTTTTTACATTTCTGCCACCTTCACAATATTTACTTCTAACAATCACAAAGGCTTTAGCCATCACCTCTGCCATACTAATCGTCACAAGGATATAATGTAGAGTGATGGCCTGGAGGTAAAGCGTCCGCTTAGGAAGTGAGAGAATCTGAGCACGCTGGTTCGAATCACGGCTCAGCCGCCCAAATCTTCTCCCTCTCCACTAGACGTTGAGTGGTGGTCTGGACGCTAGTCATTCGGATGAGACGATTAACCGAGGTCCCGTGTGCAGCATGCACTTAGCGCACGTAAAAGAACCCATGGCAACAAAAGGGTTGTCCCTGGCAAAATTCAGTAGAAAAATCTACTTCGATAGGAAAATCAAATAAAACTGCACGCAGGAAAAAATACACACAGAAAATATATTGTGACAAAAAAAAAGAGAAATACAAATACAAACCATCACCTGTACCACTGTCATTACAAAGACTATGATCATCAACACGGAAAACAAGGTCCATCTATCTTCACAACAAAACCCATTTTCATGCTTTTAAACCAATTCACGACAATCACCAAGCACTTCATCTTCCTGAGTGTGGAACACAAGAACTCAGAACCATCATGTTGAGACCAATCAACAGACTGCACTCTAAACAATCAACAGATCGCATTCTAAACAACAGGCCCACATACTCATCCAGTTCAGTGACATTAATTCTGATTTTTTAAGTGAATATATCGCGTCAAGGTCTCACCGCCCTACAGCTGATGATAGTCTTTTGCATTCCCTACTTCAGCACAGAGATGTAGAATATAATGTGAAATGTAAGTGGCATAAAATCATATATCTATAAAAACCCGAACGAAAGAAAAAAAGACGGAGACAAAGGGAACAATGAACACCTTTGAAAACAGACTGTCAATGCACAGGAGGAAAATGTTTTCACGGTCAACGCTCGCACACACACACACACACACACACACACACACACACACACACACACACACACACACACACACACACACACCGTACCGTAAACAGTCCACCCCCCCTCCCCCAACACACACACGCACCCATCTACCCACCCACACACAACAGAAAACAACAGAAAACACACACACACACACAACACACAACACACACACACACACACACACACACACACACACACACACACACACACACACACACACACACACCCCGCCATCATTTATGAACAAGAAACAAAACTTGAACAAGAAAAGCCACGCAAATCCTGATCCCCTTCACGCCTACCCTCCTCCTCCCTCCCGCCTCCAACCTCCATCCCCCCGCTCCCCCCCCCCCCCGCCCTCCCTCCTCGTCCCCCGACATAATCCATTTGAGAGGCAATCATGAAGCAGTAGCGGCTTATTGTTGAACATCCATCCCATCAATTAGCACTGTCAGTATTATCACGGAGCGATGTCCATCGGGTGGTATGAAAACTACCCTGTGTACAGTCTTGACTGGAGTGGCTGTTTGGAGCTTAATGGACTTCGACTAGGGAGGGGTGTGTGTGTGTGGGGGGGGGGGGGGGAGAGGTGGGGGGCATCATAATTATCACCCTTTGCTATTTCCATCTTGAATGCGTCCGTGTAGTTCATCATCATTTTTCAAAGGACTGGAAAGGTGTGGGGAGGGTGGGTTGGAAAGAGCAGGAGGAAGTGGAGGGTGTGGGGGAGAGGGAAAGAAGGAGGGGGTGGGGTGGGGAAACAGAGGAACGGGGATGGTTGATAGGGGATAGGGTTGGGTGGCTGAGGGGAGCGGAGGGAGGGGAGGGGGCTTGGGGGGGGGAGGTTGGGGGTGGTCGGGGGGAGGGTGGTGTAGAGGCGATGAATTTATTATTCTTGTGTCAGTTTTCATGATGAGCTTTGCGAAATAGTATTGAAAGCAGAATAAGGGGTGGCAGAGATAAGACAAAGCAAGGCAAGGCAATATTAGACTAGACAGGACAGAACAGGACAGGACACGACACGACACGACACGACACGACAGGACAAGACAAGACAAGGTAAAGCAAGGCAAGATAAGACAAGACAAGACAAGACAAGACACATCTCTTTATTTCCGAGGATAATAGATACGCACTGGTTTACTTTTTTACTTCCAGGCCCTGCATTGAACAGGGTCTAAACTACACAATTTAAGAAGAAGAAGAAGGAGGAGGAGGAGGAGGAGCAGAAGCAGGAGGAGGAGCAGGGGGAGGAGATAGAACAAATGAGGGAGAGGTGGATGGGGAGGTAGGCACATCATCGAATGTTCACATTACCGACGAATATGAGAAGAGATGGGCTGCATACAAGTCACTGGTACTGTATGAAATCATTGCGAGAGAAATGAACTGAGAGGAGGAGGAAAATAGAACGAAAGGAACATCTTTTATTGACAATACCCTATCTGGCTTTTATGTCAGGGGGATTATCAATCGGCGTATAACAACAAACTGGAAAAAAATATGGACACAGGTTAGTCAACAAAGAGGCCACTCCAGCGGCTGTATTTTCTGTCTACTGTGTAAGCAACGTTGATTGCAGTCGCTGTCAGTGGGTCGATAATGAATCAAACATTGTAAGTGACATAATGAATTACTAACCGACAGTAATTTGTCGGGTGAAAATGTCAAGCGATAGTTTATATTGACATGAGGTTGTATTGATATGATGAGAGATTCAGTTTCAGTTTCAGTAGCTCAAGGAGGCGTCACTGCGTTCGGACAAATCCATATACGCTACACCACATCTGCCAAGCAGATGCCTGACCAGCAGTGTAACCCAACGCGCTTAGTCAGGCCTTGATGAGAGAGAGAGAGAGAGAGAGAGAGAGAGAGAGAGAGACAGACAGACAGACAGACAGACAGACAGACAGAGATGGATACACAGACAGAGACAGACAGAGCAGACACAACGCAAAATCCTGACTTTTTGGAAAAAAAACACACAAAAAACAACGACAAAACAAAACCACTACCACCCACACACACGCACACATACACACAAACTCACTCACACACATGCACCCAAACACGCGCGTGCGCACGCACACACACACGCACACGCACACACACACACGCACACACACACACACACACACACACACACACACACACACCACAAACAAGGCTAAATGATCCGTCTTTGTGGGTTGTAACCTGTGTTTCATTTCACAATTGCATTAAGTCATTGAGATGAGACTCCACCATCTCTCAGTTTTGTGGGCAGTTCTCATTTTGGTTCATTATCTGTTGCTTCTTTCTTTTCTGATTAATTTTTCGCGGGGGTGGGATTTGGGAATGCTGTACCATGGAGGTGTGCGTGTGTTGGGGAGGGGGCGGGGTCATCTTTTATTTGATTACAGGACAGCACTGATTTTCGTTTTCTGAATACATTTCGCTAATAAAAGATAGAGAATTAACAGACAACAAAAGACAGGAAAGAACAAGACGATCTCCCACAATGGCCCACTAACCAGAAAACTACAGGGGGTGAGATACTCAAGTCCCCCTCTAACCATATGATAATTCCTGTCAGGATGTTGAAGACAGTAACCCCGTGCTAAAGAGAATTCATACCGGGAAAGTAAACAGCGATATATATCTTAGCCAATGAAATGCTGGTTGGGTAACTACTATCTCAGCCGATGAAATGTTGGTTGAGTAACTACTGTCTTGGCCGATGAAATATTAGTTGACTACTTTCTATCTTAGCCGATAACATGTTGGTTGAATATTTCTATCTCAGCCGATGAAATGTTGGTTGAGTAATTTCTATCTCAGCCGATGAAATGTTGGTTGAGTAATTTCTATCTTAGCCGATGAAAGGTTAGTTGAGTAACTACTTTTTATCAGATAAAATGTTGGTTTAGTAATTACTATCTCAGCCAATGAAATGTTCGTTGAGTAACTACTTCTTATCCGATGAAATGTTGGTTTAGTAATTACTATCTCAGCCAATGAAATGTTCGTTGAGTAACTACTTCTTATCCGATAAAATGTTGGTTGAGTAATTACTATCTCAGCCGATGGAATGTTGGTTGACTCATTACTATCTCAGCCGATGAAATGTGCCTTCTCTTGTGGACTATGTTTTGGTTATTGATAATGACATGTCTTCTCTTGTGGACTATGTTTTGGTTATTGATAATGACATGTCTTCTCTTGTGGACTATGTTTTGGTTATTGATAATGACATGTCTTCTCTTGTGGACTATGTTTTGGTTATTGATAATGACATGTCTTCTCTTGTGGACTATGTTTTGGTTATTGATAATTATATGTCTTGTGGACTGTGTTTTGATCATTGATAATTATATGTCTTGTCTTCTGGAATGTGTTTTGATCATTGATAATTATATGTCTTGTGGATTGTGTTTTGATCATTGATAATTATATGTCTTGTCTTGTGGACTGTGTTTTGATCATTGATAATTATATGTCTTGTCTTGTGGACTGTGTTTTGATCATTGATAATTATATGTCTTGTCTTCTGGACTGTGTTTTGATCATTGATAATTATGTGTCTTGTCTTGTGGACTGTGTTTTGATCATTGATAATTATGTGTCTTGTCTTGTGGACTGTGTTTTGATCATTGATAATTATATGTCTTGTCTTCTGGACTGTGTTTTGATCATTGATAATTATATGTCTTGTCTTGTGGACTGTGTTTTGATCCTTGATAATTATGTGTCTTGTCTTGTGGACTGTGTTTTGATCATTGATAATTATATGTCTTGTCTTGTGGACTGTTTTGATCATTGATAATTATATGTCTTGTCTTGTGGACTGTGTTTTGATCATGGATAATTATATGTCTTGTCTTGTGGACTGTTTTGATCATTGATAATTATATGTCTTGTCTTGTGGACTGTGTTTTGATCATTGATAATTATATGTCTTGTCTTGTGGACTGTGTTTTGATCATTGATAATTATGTGTCTTGTCTTGTGGACTGTGTTTTGATCATTGATAATTATGTGTCTTGTCTTGTGGACTGTGTTTTGATCATTGATAATTATATGTCTTGTCTTGTGGATTTTTTTTTTGATCATTGATAATTATGTGTCTTGTCTTGTGGACTGTGTTTTGATCATTGATAATTATATGTCTGGTCTTGTACACAGTGCTTGTCATTGATGATTATGTGACATCATTACCAAGCCTTTCTAGATTTCCACAAGAATTAATCTCTGCATGTACACCCACACATACGCCCACATCCACACCACTCCCCCCCCCCCACACACATACATGCCCACTCATACCCCTACATACGCCCGCCCCCCTCACCCACACATATACGCTGGGCGTGTAGACGCAGGGAAATTTATGTGGCAATTAATTCATCAAAAGTAATTCCTGTTTTATACAGTTTTGTGTAGGTCGAAGAAAATGTTATATTCTGGTAAATGTCATAGGTGCCGGTGTATTCTGGAAGACAAAGATAGTTAAATAGATAGATAGATAGATAGATAGATAGATAGAGAGAGAGAGAGAGAGAGAGAGAGAGAGAGGGAGAGAGAGAGGCAGACAGACACACAGACTCACAGATAGAGACAAATACAGGCGGAGAGACAGAGACAGAAACACAGAAATAGAGACAGAGACAGACAGAAAGACAGACGAACAGACAGACAGACAAACAAAGAGAAAAAAGAGACAGGGAATAGGTATGTAGTCCAGGAAGTTTTAAGCGACGGTCTGGACTATTGTCTGTCCCTAGTGTCCAGTCAGTGTTCATGAATGTCTGACAGTCGGGGTTGATAATTATTGATTATGAATGGTTACAGTATGGCATGGTTGTGAACAATCTGAGGAGACTGACAATTCATGATTTAGGAGGCAAAGCACAGATCGTAACATCCAGCCCTTTATTCTCCACAGACTCCTCATTCTTTTGACGATAATAACTACGTTGATGATATTGATGCTGAAGATCAAAACGATTATGTAATTGTTCGATAGCTCGTAAACCCTTTAAACAGCATATCACTGAATTGCTCGTTTGTGTGATCAGCAAATCCGTTCAACTCTAATTTCGGTACAGGCAAAGTTAAGCATCCATGGCTTGCAAAAGACGATGAAGGAATAAGAAAAAAGAAGTATGGAACATCTCCAACTTTGTTCATTTTGTAAACACATTGTGATATCTTCGTACGTAATGCACTAGTCTATATAACTTTCTGTATGAATAATTTGTAGACAAACTTGCACAACACCGTTTGTCAAACAGCTCATGTTGTTTTCTGCGATATAATTGTTTAGTCTGTCACCATGATCATGTTCACTGTCTGGCTCAATTCGATCAGTTCTACATTCATACTGACAAACAGACAACACGACAACCCGATCGGATGTTTAGAATAGAATAGAATTTGTCTTTTATTACCAAGTGTACCGGGGTCACAAGGAATATTGGAGGGGGACAGTACATAACAATGTACGAACACAAATCGAAAATCACACACAAACACAGATACAGAGAAATTAGGATACATACAAGTGCATATCAATATACTCACACATGCACGCACTGCACACACACACACATGCGTGCGCGCGCACACACACACACACGCGCGCGCGCGCAGACACACACACACACACACACACACACACACACACGTTTGAACAGAAGCCGCATATTACATGTGGATGGGGCTGATGATTAGATCTTCAGTTAGATGGTTATTGATTGCACAATACTAGTTATCAGACTGGATTTGTTCGAGAGACAGGGCATTGACTGCTTTCGGGAAAAAGCTATTGGCGAAGACGATTGGTTTTAGTCCTTATACTTCTGTACGTCGACCAGAAGAGAGCATTTCGAAAATCCCAAAAGCTGGATGTGATTCATCCTGGCTGATTGATTTTGCTTTTTTGAGTAGCCGCTTATAATATATGTATTCGAGAGAAGGTAGATCAGTCCCGGTGATCTTGGTGGCAGTTTTTACGATTCTGTTCAGGGCTGCGACTTCTGCCTTGGAAATGTTTCCGTACCAAACAGTAATAGCGAAGGTTAACACGCTTTCGATGACTGCTCGGTAGAAATCAGCCATGATTTATTTTCTAATTCCGAACCTTTTGAGGCGCCGAAGTAAGTACAGGCGCTGTTGTGCTTTCTTGACAAATTTTTCCGTATTTTTCTCCCATTTCAAATCGTTGGAAATGATCAGTCCGAGAAATTCGTTGATGATCTCTACTTGCTTGTCTTTAATGACATGTGGTGAGGGGTCAGATCTGGTCTTCCTGAAATCTAAAATTAATTCTTTTGTTTTTGATACGTTGAGTTCTAAGTTGTTTTGATCACACCACCTGACAAGTTCTAGTACTTCTAGTTATCCACTTTATAACTATCTTAAAAATAGTTCGCCACCTTTGGCTTTTAAGATCTAGATCTCTCTAAAAAAAATCGGGAAAACGTAAAATGCTGTTTAAAAAATGTTGTTCTGCATTTCTTTTTAATTTGTTTCTAACAGAAGATAACAGGTCATTATTTACAATATCCATTTTCTTCAGAAAGCTGTCATGTGACTAAAGCGACACGACATGATCCGACTTCACACCGTCACGATCTGTTTCTCCCGTACCCTAGTTTAACCATAGCTATGCACAACAGAATAATAATAATTAAAAAAAAGACATGAATTTCAGAGACCATAACTCTTTTGTTCAAGGATTCAAGTATCAAGAAAGAAAGAAACAAACAAAAAATATATATCCCAAACACAGGTTTTATATGGACAGTGAATGGAACTATTTCAGAACGTGTAGCTTAAGTCACTAAGGACGGTCAATGTTCTTTTCTTCTCCTTGTCCCGGTCCCCACACAGTACACTGAAGTCCCCCTCTAACCATCTGATAGATACAGTCAGGATGTTAAAGACAGTTACCCCATGTTGAAGAGAATTCGTACCGGGAAGTAAACAGCGATATATCTTAAACATATTGCAGAGAGTCATATGTCCAGTGGGTGTCTGAATGGTCCAGCCTACTACACCTTTCGTCATAAGAAATGTGGTATTCGTTCTCTTCATCCACCTCTTTAACTCACTCAGTACGGCCAGTCCTCTCTTCTCCTCTACACAGACCCCTCGGATGTCCAGTGGGTGTCTGAATGACCCAACCTTTAGCTTTCGTCGTCAGAATTGTGGTATTCTCTGTCAACATTCACCTCTTCAGTATAAGAGCCTTCCGCTTGCAATATTTTGATGATGGTAATTGGGGTGAAACGCTGTTAACGTCGTCCCTTTCGCCGTTCGTATGGAGAGAGTTAAAACACAACAACAAAAAAACAACAACAAATTAACAAACTAAAAAACAACAGAAAAATCAGGAAAGTCTGCAAATCCTCCCCCGAGTGAAAACCTGTTGTGGCACAGTGTGAACAGAGGAATTTTTGTTTAATGTCCCGTCACACATATCCGTGATTGAAGACATTTTGTTAAAGTATTTATGAATACATCTGAGTATTATCGGTTAGAAGGGGTGGGAGATGTGGATGAATGGAGGGTTGGGGGAAACTGGGAAAATGAGGGTAAAAATGTGGGTGAAATTTGGAAGAAAAAAAACCCCTCTAAATACAGTTACAAGAAATTACTTAAAGGACTTCGTAAAAGAGAAGTCGTTAAACTGACAAGCGAAACAACTGATAATGAATGCAAAAAGTCAAAAACGTCAACGTGAAGACACACTTTCGTGTACAAAAGGCTTCATCAAGCTACAGTAAAAAATTATATGCTCAATTGTCAGGTTACTAAAGCATATGCACTTGACATTAGAACAACACAGTGTGAACGGTCTTCTGCAAAATGCAGGAAGGCGCTGTGGAAAATATGGGTGTTTTCTTACATTCGTTTTGCTGATACCTTGACGGCAAGTGTGGGTGTTTCGTCACGTTGATATATGCAGAGAGAGACAGAGATAGACAGACAGAAAGAGAGACAGACTGACAGACACAGACAGACAGAAAGAGTGACAGACTGACAGACAGACACAGACAAATAGACAGACACACAGACACAGAGGGAGACAAAGACAGAGACAGAGACAGAACGATAGAAACACACACACACACACACACACACACACACACACACACACACACAGATATATATATATATATATATATATATATATATAATATGTATTAATAAAAATACAAGTTTTAAAGACATGCAGAGCCTACTGTTGTTGATATTAATTTTTATATTTACCGGTCTTGGTATTTACCTCAGTGCTTTCTGCAAGGAGCGGAGCCGTGGACACAAAGAGAGGGTGAACCATTTGTGTGTGTGTGTGTGTGTGTGTGTGTGTGTGTGTGTGTGTGTGTGTGTGTGTGTGTGTGTGTGTGTTCAGAGAGAAGAAGACAGACAGACACAGAGAGGGAGAGACAGAGACAGATCGGGCAGAGACAAAGCGAGGAGAGAGAGAGAAAGAGAGAGAGAGAGAGACGCAGACAGACAGTCACACATACAAACAGAGACAGAAACAGAGCGAAAAAGTGAGACCCCAGACAGACAGACAGACAGGCAGAAAGATAGAGACAAAGAGATATTAAACGGCTACCCCCCCCCCCCCAACCCCCCCCCCCCCCCGCCCCCCACCACCACCACCCTCCCCATCATCCACAGGCTGGAAACAGGGAGAAGCAGAAACGAACAAAAACTGGACACCAAACTGACTGATTTGATCGACGCGATAAGGGGACCAAACACACCTAATTCCTTAACGACACGCCGTTTGGCCGTGAATAACACCACGACAAAAAATGCTCCACTCTTATCCGCTGACATTTTCTCTCAACCGCAACAAAAAAAAAAAGAACAAAAAAAAAAGAAAGAAAAACAAAGTGTTTGTGATATCATTTCCGCTTATCTCCGACTGCCCTATGGGAAAGCAGTTCACAGGCGTGTGACGAAATGGGGCTTTGGATTATGGTGTTGTTGTTGTTGTTGTTGTTTGATGATGATGAAGATGATGATGATGATGATGGTGATTACGCTTCAAACCTTTTGGGTTTTGTGGAAGAGTCAGGACCTGGGGGATTTGTTGTTGTTGTTGTTTGTGTGCTGATCTTTGCGTGACGATGTTACTGATCCAACGTATGGCTTGCCACATCACTAGCACTTGTTTGACCCATGCTGTCTGTCTCAATCTGTGTGTGTGTGTGTGTGTGTGTGTGTGTGTGTGTGTGCGCGCGCGTCTGCCTGCGTGTCTCGTTTGAGTGTGTGTATGCGTGCGTGTGAGTGTGTGTGAGTGCATGTATGTGTATGTGTGCGAGTATGAGAGAGAGAGAGAGAGGCAGAGAGAGAGAGAGAGAGAGAGAGAGAGAGAAGAAGAAGAAGAAGAAGAAGAAGAAGAAGAAGAAGCAACAGTAGCATAACAGTTCTTTTCATACTTCCAAGCACTGCTGATGGAACATTCGTAGAATGAACAGAGGTTTTTTGATAATTATCATCAGCGAGATTTTCTTTCCTTCTGGAGAGGCTCATTTTGTCAGGGCATAATGGGCCACGTTCTCCGAATGACAGACCTCTGGCAGCGGTCCTTTGGAACGGTCAGGAATTAACCAGGTGATTGATGGAAATGACAGTGCAAAAGCTACCTTAATTAAGGATCAGTCAGCTGAAAAATACGAACGCCCACTTGGTTGTGGTATAACTACCTCAATGATGAACATTGGTGGGTTGAAGCCTTGTAAAATTTATCTCTTTTTTTTTCCATTTGTATAAATATGTTGTTGTTTTTTTTGTAGTAGTTGTACAAGATTTCTTTCCCTGAAAAGATGTCACCAGATTTGAACCTATTGTCTGTCTGTCTCGATCCCTGTTTGCACACACACACTCACCGTTCCACACTTACTCCCCTCTCTCTCATTCTCTCATTGTCTGTCTTTCTCTCGATTTCTCTATCTTTGTCTGTTTCCTTTCGTCTCTCTCTTTGCCGCCATGTGTCTATTTGTCTCTATCTGACTCTGTCTGCATATCTGTCTATCTATCTATCTATCTATCCATCTATCTATCTATCTATGCATATATATATATACACATATATACATATATATTGTTCACAGCTTCTTCCCAAAGAAATCCCTCATTAGAAAGATAAGTAAGGTAACTGCGATCCAGACGGCTTTGCGCAATATCGTAATACTGGTGCAGGCATCTCGAGAAAAAAAAGAAAAAAAAGAAAAAGATTAGCTTGTGAAGAACGGCCATGCAGTGACGGATACCACTGATGTTTTGCTTAATGCTGGAGCCGGACACCGTGGCTTCGTGGTCAAGTTACCCAGAGGGCACTGCGAGGAGCTAGGGTTTCTGTCGGCGGCAGTGAAGGGAGGGGGCGTCCCTTTAATCTTGCCCGTTTAGGTGCCACAGATCTCTCTGCTGACTGCTGCTATTTCGGGGTGTTACCTTGTGGGGTGAGAGTGATACCATGATGGGGATACGTGCGTGGTTTCGTCCTCTCTCTCTCTCTCTCTCTCTCTCTGTGTGTGTGTGTGTGTGTGTGTGTGTGTGTGTGTGTGTGTGTGTGTGTGTGTGTGTGTGTTACCGCTTATCTGTCTGTCTCTGTCTACAGGCCTTGTCCCCCTCTGTCTCTCTTTCTTTTTCTGAGACAGGAGAGAAAGAAAGAGACAGACAAAGACAGACAAAGAGAGAGAGAGAGAGAGAGAGAGAGAGAGAGAGAGAGAGAGAGAGAGAGAGAGAGAGAGAGAGCTCACCATATTCTCTGCTCTGATTTGAAAGAAAAGCCGTGGCACCAGAATGTGTGTGACCGAGGAGAATTCTTCACGCCCAGCAAAGTCAGCGATGCTAAGATGGTTCATGCAATCCGTCCCTGCTGGGACAGTGTCAGTATCGGTATCAGTATCAGTTTCTCAAGGAGGCGTCACTGCTTTCGGATAAATCCATATACGCTACACCACATCTGCCACGCAGCAGCGCAACCCAACGGAACCCCTGGGACAGACCAGTGGTGGTTTGCAAGAGTGAACTTAGCAGCGCGGAGTTTGCCTGTCGTTAATACACGTTCCTAACTCCACGCTAAATTCCATATACTTGGGAACATTTTTAACGCTAAGCGAACTGAGCGCTGCAAAGATCTCCAGGCAGCCTGGCCCCGGCTGATCCGCTGTGTCTCACACAGAACGCCATCAGTCACCTTCTGACTTCAGCCCACAGCTGGCTCTGGAATTTCAGTAGAGTTCGAAGAGAAACTGTTCCTTCCCCCACCCACCCCCACCCTCACACTCCCTTCTAACCTCAGCCACGTTTACACCCCCACCCCACCACCCCCTTCCTGTTCCACCTCCACCATCACTCGCTCTCATGCGTCCGCTCCTTGACTCGGATTTTTACAAAATAATTAATTAACTAATCAATTAATTATTTTTAATGAGAGTGAGTTCCGATGCTGGAGTTGAGTTCAAACAAAACATCTGTATGGCTAAAGAAGTGTGTTTGTTCTCTCTCTCTCTCTCTCTCTCTCTCTCTCTCTCTCTCTCTGTCCCAGTCATGAGGCGCAATGGCCTTATATGAATAATCCATCCATCCACCCATCCATCCATCCACCCACCCATCCATCCATCCACCCATCTATTCATCCATCCATTCACCCATCCATCCATCCACCCATCTATTCATCCATCCATCCACCCATCCATCTATTCATCCATCCATCCATCCATCCATCCATCCATCCACCTACCCACCCACCCATCCATCCATCCATCTATTCATCCATCCACCCACCCATCCATCCATCCACCCATCTATTCATCTATCCATCCATCCACCCATCCACCCATCCATCCATCCATCCATCCATCTATTCATCCATCCATCCGTCCATCCGTCCATCCACCCATCCACCTACTCATCCATCCACCCATCTATTCATCTATCCATCCATCCACCCATCCACCCATCCATCCATCCATCCATCCATCTGTCCTTCTCTCTCTTGCTCTCCCTCTGTCACGGAGACTAGATGTCAAAAACACCACCACCCAAACACATCAGTGTTTATATATTGACCTCGGAAATAAAGCATTTTGTCTTCTCTTGTCTTGTCTCTCTCTTATTCTCTCCCCCTCTCTCTCCTCTTTATCGTATACCCGTCCTCCCCCCCCCCTCTCTCTCTCTCCCTGCCTCTCCATATCTCTCCGCACAAGCAGACAAGGGGGTGAGGGGGAGACAGGGCGAGGGGTGCGGGTGTGTGTTGGGGGGATGGGTGAGGGGCGGGGTAGACACGTTTTGTTTCAGTAAACAGTTGGAATCATCGGTCACTTGTGCCGGGGTGGACGTGCTGGCACCTTGCAACAACAGCACTGGGAGGGGCTGGTGAAGACAGACAGCCTCAGTGATGGAGAAAGATGGGGGACAGCAGGAGGAGCAAAGGATCTGTGGAATGGTGCAGAGAAAGACAGAGGGCGAGGGAGGGAGGGAGGGAGGGAGGGAGGGAGGGAGATAGGGTTAGGGACGTGGTGGAGGGAAGGAGGAAGAGGAGGTGGATGGGATAGAAAGAAGGGGTGGGGAAACACACACACACACACACACACACACACACACACACACACACACACACACACACACACACACACACACACACACACACACACACACACACACACACACACACACACAGAGTCCGAAATACAGAGAAAGAAAGAGAGAGAGAGAAACTGAGAGAGGTAGAGAGGGTTAGAGATAGATAGATATACAGAGGGAGACAGACACAAACAGAAATACAAAGGGAGCGAGAGAGACAAAGATATAGAGACAGACAAATCGATCGATCGATTGACCGATAGACAAATAGTAGATAGATAGATAGAGGTATATAGAGATAGATAGACAGATAGAGATAGATAGAAATAAAGATAGAAAGACAGATATATAGATAGAAAGATAGATAGATAGGGATAGATAGAGATAGATAGACAGATAGAGATAGATAGATAGATAGGGAGAGAGAGAGAGAGAGAGAGAGAGAGAGAAGGTGGGGGGGGGGGGGTTAAAGCATGAGCATGAAACAATTCATCAGCAAAAAACTAAACGATAAAAAATCTTATAATGCTTTTAACATCTGATGACTGCAAAGAGACAGATAAATTGCACTTTGGGGTTTGTAAGGAAGAGAGCGAATTAGTAAACGACACACGTGAAAGATTGTCAGTGTGTGTGTGTGTGTGTGTGTGTGTGTGTGTGTGTGTGTGTGTGTGTGTGTGTGTGTGTGTGTGTGTGTGTGTGGATGTGTTTGAGAGAGAGAGACAGACAGACAGACAGAGACAAAGACAGAGAGACAGAGAGAGACAGAGACAGAGATACAGACAGACAGACAGAGAGAAACAGAGGGATACAGAGAGAGAAGACAGACCGACGGACGGACATGCAGACAGACAGACACATATACAGACGTATATACAGATGCCGACGTAAACAGACAAACAGACAGACAAAGCAAAGAAGAAGGAAAAAAACAACAAAAAAAACCAATAAAAAAGAAAAGAAAAGAGAAAGTAACCGAACACTGAGGGTGGAGATTAATTGCAAATGAACGTCTTGAAGGGGGGTCCAGGCCGACCTTTCCCGCTCCCATCATTTTGTACCGACACTCAGCCCAACGCCGAAGAAGCCTCAGACAACAAGAGAGAGCGTCATCAGACAATCCCATAACCACTGATGTCACCAAGAAAGTGTGGGTGGGTGGGTGGGAGGGGGTGGAGGGTGGGTGTGGGGGGAGGGGGGCGTGGTCAAAGAGAAAACACCTGACAACCCCAAAGCCTGGCGCAATGTTTTATTTAGGGGGCAGAAATGGATGGGACAAAGGAGACCGCCATTATGTAATTAGCTATCAATATCTTTCTCAATTGTTGTTTATCTCTTCTTTTTTTTTTTTTTATCCGAAAGGGGGGTTTGATTACCCAGAACAGGAGTTGTTCGCCAGATTGAGAAAGCAATGCCATTTGTTTGTGTCGTATTCTTTAAAAGGAAAATTAGTGGTTCAACAGGAAAAAAAACAACAAAACAAGATGGAGACAGATAGACAGACAGACATACAGACAGACTGACAGACAGCAATTAATTCTCCTTATATTGTCTCCGATATCAACCCCATTACAATCAGGCGGTGATAGCAAGATAAAAGAATGACGCGATCATCTCCGCAGTAAATCATATTGAAAGATAAATGAGGAATCAATTTGGGAAAAGAATTGCGAAAATCGTACACATGTAGATATTTATAAATCAATTAATCAATTTACAATCATTAACTCAGTGATTAATTAATCAAAGAACACAAAGGACGCGGTTGTATTTAGTGTTTAGCAAAGCAGTGACTTTTTGTCAGAGCTGTTATCTCCCTTAGTAATATCAGTACTTAGCACTCAAAGCAGTGACCTTTCTGTTAAGAGTAGTTGGCTGCCTTTGCGCTATCAATATCTAACAATCAAAGCAGTGACTTTTCTTTTTTTAGCAGTTGTCTGCCTTAGCCATATCAGTATCAAACCATCAAAGCAGTGAACGGAAAATATTTATATAAAAAGCCTTTTGTTGTAAAACAAGACTCACTTTTGATAAAAGGTGCCCAACGTTTCAGGCCAAATGTATGTCTTCAGGGACTGTGTTAGTTGTCTGTCTCGACGGGCGCAATAGCCGAATGGTTAAAGCGTTGGACTCTCAATCTGAGGGTCCCGGGATCGAATCTCGGTAACGGCGCCTGGTGGGTAAAGGGCGGAGATTTTTTTCCGATCTCCCAGGTCAACATATGTGCAGACCTGCTAGTGCTTTACCCTCCCCCCCCCCCCCTTCGTGTGTATGCGCAAGCAGAAGATCAAATACGCGCGTTAAAGATCCTGTAATCCATGTCAGCGTTCGGTGGTTTATGAAAACAAGAACATACCCAGCATGCACAACCCCGAAAACGGAGTATGGCTGCCTACATGGCGGGGTAAAAACGGTCATGCACGTAAAAGCCCACTCGCGTACAAACGAGTGAACGTGAGAGTTGCAGCCCACGAATGCAGAAGAAGAAGTTTTGTCTGTCTGTCTGTCTCTCTCTTAGAGACCCTTGGAGACCGACACGCCACACTCCCCCAATGACTCCCCAGGGACAGGCACACAGCGCGTGAACTTTGAAGTCAGAGTGGATGAAGATCCTCAGAATGTTAGAAAATTCATTCATTCATTCATTCATTCATTCATTCATTCATTCATTCCCTCTCTCACGAACCGGCATCTCTGCTGATGAACAGACAGACAGCCAGCCAGACAGAATCCAAGACATGATACATCTTGAGCCCCCGTTCCATCCCCCCCCCCCCTACACACACACCGCCTTCATAAGTTCTGAAAGCATTTGGCTGGACATGGCAGTCAAAGGTCACGTGACCCTTCTGTGCTGAATTCCTGTCGCTGCAAGTGTCTGTTGAGCAAACCACAAGAGGAAATGCGCAATATTGCCAGCTGAGGAAATTAGGGGAACCCCCCCCAAAAAAACAACAACAACAACAACAAACAAAAAAAACAAACCAAGGTTACCACTCAAATCATGGACTTGTTTTATGAAATCTCCCCCATCTGCCCCATCCCCCCTTGCCCCATGTTACAAGTTCAGGGAAGCGAAAGGGACACTCACAAAACAATTCCACATTCTGTCAATCGTTTTTGTCTCCAATATGTCTTCCCCGTCAGAGAGCAATGTTGGTAAAAGTATTCTTGGATTATTTGGGGTTTTATTCAAACCGTGTGTCCGTCTCTATATTTGCATAACTCAGCAGTTTTTAGAAGGCTTTTAGCGAAGGAAATTACACGCAGTCATTGCTGATTATATAATTACACCTCCTTTGTCTTCATCAGTTAATTAAATCCAGTGACAAATTACTGTGTTGATTGCGATCCTAGTTCGGATCCTGTGGAGCCTATTTTCTCGTTCCTATTTTCCCCGACTTATTTTATTCACTGCGATTTTAAACCTTCCCAACGCGGAATTTAAAGTCAGAGGAGAGGGGGGGAGGGGTAGTGGGGGGGGGGGGAGAGGGGGGAGAAAGAGAGAGAGGAGAGAGAGGGGGGAGAGAGAGAGAGAGAGAGAGAGAGGGAGAGAGAGAGAGAGAGAGAGAGAGAGAGAGAGAGAGAGCGCTGAAAAAAGGTAAATATTCTTCGCTGACTCAAAACACATGGTTTTTGACGTTCTGTCTCTGTGTATGTATGTATATATGTATGTATGTATGTACGTGTGTGTTTGTGTGTGTGCGCGTGGTGTGTGTGTGTGTGTGTGTGTGTGTGTGTGTGTGTGTGTGTGTGTGTGTGTCAGTGTGTCTGTCTATCTCATTCGTCCAACCCTGAACGAAAAGACAAACTTTTAGACGACAAAAGGCTGAAGCAGTAGTAAACAAATTTGATTATACATCACAGTTTTGGAAGGAATTAAAAGATATGGGCTATGGTAATAAAGAAAGGATTACAAATAAATTATCACAGATGATTGGTTGACTCATTTGAGGGAAGTAATTCCAAAGTTAAAATGAAGAGCCCAGTGAAGACAACGACACTGAAGTTGATTTATTAGATGAAACAGATCATGTACTGAATAAACCTATATCAGATGAAGAAGTTATTCAAGACATAGGGAAACTTAAGAATGACACGGCTAGTGGAATCGATGATATTTCTGCTGAAATGTTAAAATATGGTGGTAAAAATGTACAGTTGTTTCTGACAAAATTATTTAATTCAATTTTTTTTTTCAAGGTATCTGTCCAGAGGAAAGGTCTAAAACTATTACCATCCCAATATATAAGAAAGATGATCCTGATAATGCAGACACTTATAGAGGAGTGTCCCTTTTAAGTATCACATCAAAGTGCGGAACTACTATATTGCACGTAAGACTATACTCTTGGTTAGAAAATAATAATTTGATTTCAGAATGTCAGGCAGGATTCCGTAAAAAGTATTCCACTGTTGATCAGTTATTGACTTTATATACTTCTGCTCAGAAATGTTTGAGTAAAGAAGGTAGAAAACTTTATGTTGCTTTTGTTGATTTTAAAAAGGCATTTGATTTAGTTAAACATGATAAACTATTGCATTGCATTAAAAACCAAGGCGTTAAAGGTAAGTTCCTTGCATCACTGAAAGCTATGTATAATTCACTGGCATCATGTATTCGTGTTAATTACGACCTTACGGATATGTTTGAGACTACTTTGGGTGTGAGACAAGGATGTGTGTTGAGCCCAACGCTGTTCTCAGTTTTCATAAAACACGGGGTACAGTTACTCCCAGACATTATGGAGTGATTTATCTTATTATTTGCCGACTATGTAGCATTGCTGTCAACACCTAGTGGTATTCAGAATCAGTTGAATGTTTTAAAGGATTGCTGTAAAAATATGAAATTAAATGTAAACATTGACAAAACCAAGGTTATGGTATTCAGGAAGGGAGGATATTTGAGGAAATATGAGAGGTGGTTCCACGATGGTAATTGACTTAAAGTGGTAAATGATTATTGTTACTTAGGGTCTAATTTTACAACCATGGTTAAAGGGAAAAAAAAAAAAAAAAAAAGAAAAAAAAAAGGTACGTTACATTTAGCAACGAAGGGAAAGAAGGCAGTCATACAACTTAATAGGGCATTTCAAAAGTATAAGGAGATGACGGCAAATACTCTCTTTAAAACGTGTTATTACAAAATTAAACCAATGCTATTATACTCATCCGAAATATGGGGATTAGACAGATTGGAACATTTAGAAAAGTGCACCTGTTAGCGTGTAAAAGATTTCTGGGTGTTCCGGCCAGGACGCCTAACAAAATCGTATATGGAGGTTTGGGCAGGTACCCCCTATACGTAAATTCTTGCGTATCATATTCAAGATTCTGGTTTAAATTGCTACAAATGAATATTGAAAGATTGCCACATAAAGCATATCAAATGCTGTTGGAACTAGACAGATCAGGAAAACACTGTTGGGTGTCAAATGTAAGGGAAATTTTATGTTCATCTGGTTTTAGTGTTGTTTGGAAATGTGAAGATGTTCCTAGGTATATTTAAACAGAGACTTGTTGATATGTTCATTAAAGAATGGACTTATGCTGTCAAAGACCGTAATACATATGAAATTTATAGATCGTTTAAGATTGTCTTTGAAAAAGAGATATATATTTTTTATATGGATGTCTGTTGTTTCCGTGTCGCCATAACACAAACCAGATTCAACGTTCTACCACTCAACAACAATGTACATCGATACAGTCAATCAGATCAGGACAGAGCATGCCCATTTTGTAGGGATGAAGTTGAGAACGAGCAGCGTTTTATTCAACTGCATCATATTTGAAGATTTAGGGAAGAGAAATGAAAAGAATCGGCTAGACTCCCATTGCATGTGTTACTTGGAACAACAAACATCAATCACAGACATAATGTAACAAGATATATTTTCCATGCTATCAGTACAAGGAAGCAGTTAATCTGTTGACAGTGATGCTGTATGGTGAAGTACAAAATGGA
>NC_134886.1:2499190-2519190 GCF_041734735.1 Babylonia areolata
GAAATTCTTTTTTGTGTGTGGATTTTTCATATATTTTATATTGTATTCTCCTATGCCTAACTGGGGTGAAAGGTTTTAATTTATCTTGTAACTACTACTGCTACAACTACTGAGAAGAAGAACGATAATAATGGTGATGATAATGATGATGATGATGATGAGGAGGAGGAGGAGAAGGAGTGGGAGGAGGAAGAGGAAAAGAAGAAAGTTTAACAATATGATCATGACAATAACAAGTGATTGTGGTTTTGGTTTCAGAATGTCGCAAGCCAGCCACGCGTGCGCAGAGAAGTAAGTTCTATCTCGTCCATCCGTGTGTCTCAGTGTCTGTGTGCTTGTCTGCCTGTCGGTCTCTCTGTACATCTCTGTCTGTATGTCTGTTTATCTATTTGTTTATCTGTGGTTTTATCTACATATGAATCACACAGTCAAGCTATGTGTGTGTCCACGTCAGAATCGATATTCCAATCAGACAATCAAACTACGTGACAGTCTTTGTCTGAATCTGTTTATTAAACACATAATCAAACTGTCAGACCTGCTTTTTCTGTCGATAATTATACAACATTGACTTCTTTCCTTATCATATCCCATCACCTCCACCCCCGCCCCTCACCCAACCATCCTCCATATTATGTCCACCCCTACTCTGGTTCCTTAGTCAAAGAACTTGATTTGTATCTTCATCATGCACTCAGTGGTGAGTGCATTGAGGGCAATGGCAGTCCCAGCGCACTGGTTTTATGCAGGTCTAGTTTTCTACTGATCTATAACAGTCCACTTGCTTTTATGCTGTTCTGATTGTGGGGTATCCTTCTGATCCATGATAATCCATCAGCTTTTATACTGGTGTGATTGTGAAGTATCCTTCTGATTTTATGCTGGTCTGATTATGGGGCATCCTTCTGATTCATAACAGTCCACTCGGAATGTCCACCCAGAAAGGTTGATGACGACAGCTAGTGTCATTCCCAAAGGTCTCACCACTCCAGCAACCATTCACGGGGGAAAAACTATTCTGCCCCCCCCCTCCTCCCGTCCCCCTCTCTCTCAGTATCTCCCTCCCTCCCCTGTGTGTGTGTGTGTGTGTGTGTGTGTGTGTGTGTGTGTGTGTGTGTGTGTGTGTGTGTGTGTGTGTGTGTGTCTAAGGGGGTGGGGTGGACAAAGGTTGTATGTGTGTGCATGTGTTTATGTGTCTGAGTGTTTTAAAAGATAATTCAATTGATTCTGATTTTTTTTCACTCAATATATACGTCACATACAGCTATGGGACAAACACGTCTTCAAACTAAATGTTTCCCCAGTATTTAGTACTGTCTGCCGTTTCTTATCAGATGCGGCGGGAAAAAATCAAAGTCCATATTTTTTTCAAGCCATGAACCTTCCTAGTCCATAAACAGGCTCTACCAGACATTACCGATACCGTTTACACACACACACACACACACACACACACACACACACACACACACACACACACACACACACACACACACACACACACCACACACAGACGGATAAATATATTTAGATATATGTATACTATATATATATATAGAGAGAGAGAGAGAGAGACAGACAGACAGACAGACAGACAGACAGACACAGACAGCCAGAGACAGAGACAGACAGAAACAAAGACAGCACGCAGAGAGACAGACTGGAAGCGGGAATTAGAATCCTCTCGATTGCTGCCAACGAGTTTCTTTGAAACGTTGAGCAGGGGGTGGGGGTTGGGGGGTGGGGGGGGGGGGCAGTGTCTCTAGAGAGATGGGGGTGAGGCAGGGAGGGGGGGTGAGGGCGAAGGTGTCATTCTGACGCTGGACATTAAGTCTGCCTGTTGACACTGAGCGCTCTGCAGGCCATTACAGGCCACAATGCGCTGCCTTGCTGGTTTGTTGTTTCTTTTTCTTTAATCATTTTTATTTTCAGTAATGACTGGGTGGTTGTTGCTTTTATGTCTTCATTTTTTTTTTTCTTCTTCTTCTTCTTTCTGTTATTAGTGTTTGAGCAGTCATCGTTGTATTGGTGAAGTGTATGAGGGATTTGTTTTTAGTCTGTCTTTTTGTGTTGTGAAGTGGCGTCATGTTGCGTGGTCTGTGGTGGTGTTGATCTGTGTGTTGATCTGTGTGTTGGTCTGTGTGTTGATCTGTGTGTTGATCTGTGTGTTGGTGGTTTTGTTGAGAGGGCACCGTGGTCAGAACCAGGTGTCAGACAAATGACCCAGTGTCGTTCACCAGTGATCAGGGTTCGAGGCCCCGTTTCAGCATGGTGTTGTGTACCTGGGATGTGCACTGGACTCCCGTTTTTCCTCATTCCACTCAGGTGTGAATGGGTACCTGTCGGTAAAGGTAAAAAGGACAGGATTGGGCCCCGCCTTCCTATGCCGAGCCCTGGTCACAGTGGATATGATTTCACTGCCCAGATAGACGTAAAAGGCTATAGGAACCTTACAGTATGCTATGCTTGTGTTTATTTTATCCATGTGACCCCAAAGTGTCCTCCATTTGGAATATTGGGTACCTAATTTCGGTCGGGGAAGGTTGATTAAAAGCGGCGAAAGCGCCTTCATATGACAAGCCACCTTGTGAAAAAATGATGATGAATTCACTGTCCCTTCGACTGTAATAGGCTGAAACAGTTTTGGTTGATTGTGGTATTGGTGTGTGTTAAGGAAGGGGAGAGAAGGGTTAAAAGTGAGAGTCAGATAAAAATTTGAAGTTTGTTGTCATGAGCAATGTGAGTCTTTGTACGATGACAAAACACGATGTGATCTCATTGTCATAGAAACCACGGCCTTGTCCGTTATATTGTCAAACCACACAGATGTAAACGAGGAACGGAGAGAGAGAGAGAGAGAGAGGCGGGGGGCAGGGGGTGGGGGGGGGGGAGTGGGGGGTAGGCTGTTTTCCGGTAACTTTGGACCTGTGCTAGGTTTTTCAGGACAGCATCCACCATTTTGCTGACTGGCTTGAATCGCGGACGATAACCACGTTGCTGCCGCCCCTTCCCCCACCCCCTACCCGCACACCCCACGCCTCGCCCTCGACCCCACCCCCTAAACCCTACACAAAGCGATTTCCCAGCTGGACACTGTATTATCAATCTGCACTGTGGTCAGCGTTCTCCACAGTAGCTCGTGGTTCAGGAATTGATCTTCAGAAAGATAAAGAACAGGGAAGGTCAAAGTGCTGGCCTTAAGAAAGTGTCGATTTGTATGTACATACATATACGTATCATACATTCATGATTATATATATATATATATATATATATATATATATATATATATATATATATATATATATATATATGTATGTATGTATGTACACACACACATATATATGTACCGACAAGGAGACCTTATTTCGAACAAATGGTGTCCTGTCGCTTCGTGTTTGATTTTCTTCCTGTCTATGTGATTTTTTCTCTCTCGTCAGGCAGCCATGCTCCGTGTGTTGGTTTTGAAGCGCTTGGCATGCACTGGCTTGGAGCTGTGTCTTCGTTTATGTTTGTGTTGTGTGACTACTGTGTTTGTTTATTGTCTGATTCTTTTCTTTTCTCTTGGCTTCCACCCTTAGACCGTCAGTGCTGTGAGTGCTATCACGTGGAACAGACTTGTGCAACTGTTTGTCGTTTTCTTTATCTTTGGTCCGAGAGTAGGTGTGCAGAGGCTGTTTAGTTTTTTTTTCTTTCGTGGATATTCCTCGTTCGTGAAATCGTGTGTTTGTTTCTCTCTCTCTGTCTCTGTCTCTCTCTCAACGTCCTTTTCTTCCTCACATCTGGTTGACATATACCATGAACGATGTCTGTCTTATTCTAACTATTGCAGACAATAATTGAACATGATGCTGAAATGAAACCTTCACCACTAAAGTATATCTGTGTCCACTTTTTTTTCGCCTGTTGTAGACCTATTTTAGCCGTCCCTTTGCAATGCCACGCAAACGGTCCTCCTTCATCGAAGATGGCCAGGAAAAAAGAGCGGTATACTAAACTCCATTCTGCCGTCCTGCATGAGTAGTTATTGATATACACTCCTTCTGAACTGGGTGATTTTGTTCCCATCTTTATACCCACCCAACCTTACTTCTCTCCCCCTTCACCCCCTTTTCCTGTGCATATTCTCTGAAAGAAAAAAAAGTAATGACCCTGCAGATTGTTTCCCTTTATGTTACATTTTTCTGTTACCTCTGTCTTTCCTCTGGATCTTATGTTACACCTCCTGTCTCCTCCGTCTTTACATGTTTATGTAACAGTTCACGTTTCGTCTTTCTTTCATTTACATGTTTATGCAACAGTTCACGTTTCTTCTTTCTTTCATTTAAATTCATCTTACACTCCACTAATTTTCTCATCTTTCTTTTATTGGACAATATGTAACGCCTCCTGTGTCCTCTCTAATTTATTCGTTCAGAGTTACGTCATTCTTCTGTCTCATCTTCCTGTCCTTCGGATTTCATGTTACACTTCCTGTTTCCTGTTTCATCATTTTCATTAAGATTTCATGTTACACTTCCTGTTTCCTGTTTCATCATTTTCATTAAGATTTCATGTTACACTTCCTGTTTCCTGTTTCATCATTTTCATTAAGATTTCATGTTACACTTCCTGTTTCCTCTTTCATCATTTCATTAAGATTTTATGTTACACTTCCTGTTTCCTGTTTCATCATTTCATTAAGATTTTATGTTACACTTCCTGTTTCCTCTTTCATCATGTCATTAAGATTTTATGTTACACTTCCTGTTTCCTGTTTCATCATTTTCATTAAGATTTTATGTTACACTTCCTGTTTCCTCTTTCATCATTTCATTAAGATTTTATGTTACACTTCCTCTTTCATCATTTCATTAAGATTTTATGTTACAGTTCGTGTTTCATTTTTCTTTTGTTAAGGTTTTACGTCATATTTTATGTTTCGTTTTTCTTTTAAGTTTTTATGTCATGTCTTATGTTTCATTTTTTTGTGCTTTTGTCTTATTTTTCTTTTTCTCCCCTTTAAGATTTCATTTTACATGTCATAATTCTTCCTTCTTTGTTTCTTTCTGTGATATAACATTCTTTTTCCCTTTTCTTTCTTTCATATCTTATGTGAGTCTTTCTCTTTCCTCTTTTTCTTTACTTTCTTTATATTTGATGCTGCACATCCTGCTGTTCTTTTCTATTTAGCTTTCATGTGACACTTTCTATGTCCACTGCATTTTCTTTGGAATTCAGATTTCATGATGAACGTTCTGTTTTCACTTTCTTTCCTTCAGAGTTTATGTCACTTTTCCCGTTTTCGGTTTCAGTTCTTCAGATTTTATGATACATTTCGTATTTCCTCTGTCAGTCCTTCAGATTTTCAGTTTCGTCTTTCATTCCTTCAGATTTTATCACACACTTCCTATTTTATATTTCTTTCCTTCAGATCACATGTTTTGCTGTTCCCGTTTCCCCTTTCATTCGTTCAGCTTTTATGATAATTATTGTTCCTGTTCCTCTTTCAGCTCTTATGATAATTATTGTTCCTGTTCCTCTTTCAGCTCTTATGATAATTATTGTTCCTGTTCCTCTTTCAGCTCTTATGATAATTATTGTTCCTGTTCCTCTTTCAGCTCTTATGATAATTATTGTTCCTGTTCCTCTTTCAGCTCTTATGATAATTATTGTTCCTGCTCCCTTTTTCATTCATTCAGACTTTTCTAACACTTTCTGTTTCCTATTTCCTTTCCGAAAGGTTTTGTTTCACACGTCATTTCCCTCTGTCTTTTCCTCAGATTGCATGTTACTCGTCAGGTTTCTACATTTTTCTTTTGTATTTTATCTTTAACTTTCTCTTTTTCTTTCGTTTGTTCTTTTCTTTGTATTTCCTCTTTCCCTTTTTATGTAGATTTGTTTTTATTTGTGTTTTGTTTAAGACTTTATTGAGAAAGCCACGCATCTCTCCGTATATTGTCCATTTCATTGGCTGTTTTAACACATTGTACTACACATTATAGGTGTTTTATCGAAAATGTAAAATACCTGCAAACCCGCCCACCAACTAATTCATCTACCAACCCATCTGTCTGTCTGTCTATTTAAAATGTAATTTTTATTTACACCTGTATACCCACTTATTGGTCTGTCCTTCTACCAACCCCTCTCTATCTATATATCCATCTATGTATCTATAAAATATCTCTGTTTATCTATCTGTCTGTCTGCCCCTCTATTTCTCAGCCTGTCTGCCTGTCAGTCTATCCATGCGTGTATTTCTCTGCATGTCTGTCTGTCAGTCTGTCCCTACATATATCTGTTTGTTTGTCTGCCTGGCCATCTGCCTGCTTGCTTGTCCGTTTTCCTGTCATTTCTTATATGTTCATGATGATTACGTTTTCTGCTTCTCTTAACATTATGCTGTTTTGTTGTCGTTGTTGTTTGAACTGTGTGGAGCATTCCTGTAGTAATTATGTGTTTTCATGCTTTCTGTCTTACCTTCATTCAACCCGCCGTGCTTTCTTTCAGATTCCCTTGTGTATTCCCTTGCCTCTTGGTGTGCTAGAGTTGTGTCATTTAGCTTGTGTTTACATCAGTCTTTATCGTTTGTTCTTCCACTTTCCCTTTGTGATAGCTTTCGAGCGCACGTGCGTGTGCATTCGCATTTGTGTGTTAATAAATGTTGAATGTAAGCAGGATGTGAAGATTGCTCGGAATCCAAAGAAATTTTGAAAATTTTAATCCATTTGTGTAAAATGTAACATTTCTCTTTGAAAATAAAACAAAATGAGAACAATATGATTTGAAGAATTTGGGAACCAAAGCTATTTCTTAAGTTTTAGGTCGTTTATGTGATGCAATATTTTTGGCTTTACAAATAAAAATGATACCAACAACATCAATAAAGAAACAAAAGCTGTTTTAAATATCTGTGATTGTTTGCATATCCATAGTTGTTCATTGAAGGGTTGGTCATTATTTTTATTATCCACTCGTCTATGCTGTTACATGTAATTCTTAGTGCTTTATTGGTTGGTATGTGTTTCCATGAGTTTGTATATTTCTCTTCCAAGATTCTATTCTGGTCGAAGGGATTCAGTTAAACCTCTGTTCATTTCATTTTTAGTGCAGCTGTCTTCAAAATTTAATCAGGATGTACTGTCATGAAAAGATATTGGTAAAAGATCACAGTTTGAGCTGCAAAGTAATTTCAATATCTTGAACATTCAGACTTTTGTATTTAGTTGTGTGGAGGCTCGACATACTACTCACTTTTAAAGTGTGAACCTATGTATAGAACGCGAGATTACAGGAGGTGCAGGCATATATTAGAATGTGGTGTTAGCTTAAAAAAAAAAAAAAAAGCAATGTTTCCAAATGGACACGAATAATTCATGATTTGTGGTAACCACCCACGTAGCATGAGATAAAGAACGCATCTGATTAATGATAACGACGTGGTGGTGGTTGATAGACATGGTAGAGGTGGCGGTGCTAATGATGATGATGATGATGATGACTTTGGTGATCATGATCCTCCCGATTTACATGGTCTGAAAGTTGTGGGCGTTTACAGTACACACACACACACACACACACACACACACACACACACACACACACACACACACACACACACACACACACACACACACACACACACACACACACACACACACACACTCGTACATACAAATACATCCACGCACACGCACATACATAAATACACACAAAAGACGCACACACAGACACACAGACACACAGACACACACACACACACACCCCCCCTCCACCACTCACCCCCGCCCCCCGCCCCTCCTTCCCCCCCTCCCCCCAAACACACACACGTCATGAAATCCTCGTTATGATCCACCTGTTCTCTCAACACATCCACACCTGCCGAGTGGAGGTCCATGTAGCGACAGAGCCAACAGCACGACGTCCTCCTCCAGAGCCACACCAATTGTCCGGCCACCAGCACGGATCCAAATCAGCAGGAAGGTGGCAGAATGGTTAAGACGCTTAGCTGCCAATACAAAAAGTCCGTGAGGGTATGGGTTCGAATCCCGCTCTCGCCCTTTCTCCCATATTTGACTGGAAAATCAAACTGAGCGCCTCGTCTTTCGGATGAGACGTTAAGCCAGTTGCATTGCTCGGACGGAAGAGCCTAGTATGGTCGTAACCCGCTATTAACTGTGTGTAGTATGGAACTGACCAATGGCGTAGTTCGGTCAACGTAGGCATTTAGTCACGTGTAACTGTCAAAAAGTTAGAACCAAGCAATGCAACTGGCATCTTGGCTTACCAACTGCCGTATCAAAAACGCTTTAATGAAACGAACTCGAATCCAGATTTGCGGAGAACTCTATACAGAAACACGGAACGTATCACAGAGAAGGTTAACTCTCTCCATACGAACGGCGAAAGAGACGACGTTAACAGCGTTTCACCCCAATTACCATCATCAAAATATTGCAAGCGGAAGGCTCTTATACTGAAGACGTGAATGTTGACAAAGAATACCACAATTCTGACGACGGAAGCTAAAGGTTGGGTCATTCAGACACCCACTGGACATCCGAGGGGTCTTTGTAGAGGAGAAGAGAGGACTGGCCGTACTGAGTGAGTTAAACCGAGGTCCCGTGTGCAGCATGCACTTGGTGCACTAAAAAATAGAACCCGTGGCAATTAGAGTGTTGTCCTCGGGCAAAATTATGTAAAAAGAAATCCACACTGATAGGTACACAAATATATAAGCATGCCCTCAAGGTTTGACAAGGGTTATGTTGCTGCCTTGCAGATGTGGTGTAGCGTATATGGATTTGTCCGAACGCAGTAAACGCCTCCTTAAGAAACTGAAACTGAACACTGAAACGGGTCAGACAGGAAGGGCCACAGTCACCGTGCTGATTTCATGCACGTGCAGCACGTATCACTTCTCAGGGGGGACAACGGTGATGGGACAGTGGAAGTGCTCTCCATTCGAGTGTGGCCGCGCTTGATTTTGTTTGTCGACATCGCGCGTTGGCTGTTTTCTGGTTTATTGGACGTGTCATTAGTGCTGGGGGATTGATGATCGACAAGTGGTTTGTTTAACAGGCGTGTGTGTGTGTGTGTGTGTGTGTGTGTGTGTGTGTGCTTGCGTTTGTATGTGTGTTGACAAAGAGAGAGAGACAGACAGAAAGAAAGAAAGAAAGAGAGAGAGAGAGAGAGAGAGAGAGAGAGAGAGAGAGAGAGAGAGAGAGAGAGAGAGAGAGCACAATGTTTGGCCCATTAATTCAAGTTTGAACGTGACTAAAAGGGGATGCACATAGCGAGCACAGAAGATCGGATGGTGATCACAGTTTGGTCAAACCTTTTTTTTTCTTCTTTTTTTCCTTAAAAAAAAACCCCAAACTTTGTACAAAGAGATGTAGTGTGGGCAAAAATAGAAGACATTGATTTATTTGTCTGCATAGACTGGAAATTTGAAGAAAATGATGCCTGCACTATAAAAGTCAAGGTATGTAATTAAAATATTTCACAGTAATGCAATAGGATGCAATACAGAAGATCATACAAGAATACAATAGAAGAGAACAGAACACAATACAATACAGTACAATGCAGTACAAGAGAATACAATGCACTGACGTAACACAGTAATGCATGTGATAAAATCACACCATGCAAACCAGTCTCACTCCAGTTCCACATTAGAAGCTCGTTAAATTCAGGTGAAAGCACTGTTTTCCAGGAAAATGTAGATCAAGTATACTGGATGCGAAAGATCGGAAATGATCATGATAAATCTATAAACGAAATGAGTAAATGATGTATAATCCATGCAATAATGTAAATGCGCTACAATATCGCATATATCAGGGTGACAAACCGCGAACCGAACCCAAGTGCTATGTCAACGAACAAAAAATCAAGCACGGCCACGCCCCACATTCCGCACTCTGTCCCAATACATCACCGCTGTCCTCCTGTAGAAGTGACACGTGCTGCACGTGCCTGAAATCAGCACGGTGACTGTGGCCCTTCCTGTCTGATGCTTGTTGATGTCCGGACACATGGTGCAGTCCCGCAGAACGCTCTGTGGCTGTGGGACCGCGCGGTGTGTGGGCGGGCGTTGACCTCGCGGAACATCGGTAGCTGTATTGTATTGTATTGTATTGTATTGTATTGTATTGTATTGTATTGTATTACTCTTGTTTGCCACAACATATTTCTCTGTGCGAAATTCGGGCTGCTCTCACCAAGGAGAACGTCGCTACACTCAGAGTGCCACCAATATTTTTGTATTTTTACTTGCCTGCAGGTTTTTCTTAATAGGTTTCCCTGTCAAAGTGGATTTTTCTACAGAATTTTGCCAGGGACAACCCTTTTGCTTCCGTGGGTTCTATTACGTGCGCTAACTGCATGCTGCACACGGGACCTCAATTTATCGTCTCATCCGAATGACTAGCGTCCAGACCACCACTCAAGGTCTGGTAGAGGGGGAGAAAATACTGGCGACTGTGCCGGGATTCGAACCAGTGCACTCAGATTCTTTCGCTTCCTTGGCGGTAGCGTTACCTCTAGGCCATCACTCCGCGTGTTGATGGAACAGTGGTACCACGTGGTCCTGAAGAACGGCGGCAGCATTCACATGACCGCTGAAGATGTGGAGATGGTCTCTAAGGTGAGGACTGAAGCCTGCCCATACCACCAAGCTGCCTCCTCCCCATCTGTGACCGGGAAGCCCACACTCTGATGCACCTGAGATGCCTGGATGATTCAGGAGGGGAATCTGCGGCCTCAACAGTTACTGCAGAGTAAGACATCATCCATGCAGAGACGCTGAACTGTCTGACTTGCTGCTGATGGTGGCCATGCACGCTACAGAAAGAGCCCGGCGTGTTTGCTGTCACCTGTACACTTTTGGATTTGGCTGTCAACTAGCGCTTACAAATGACCATAAACAATTCCCACATCGCTGATGGAAAATGAATTGTGCAGCACAATGTTTCGAAGTAATCATGTTGTTTTGATTTAAAGGCTTTTGGTTTTTGGTTTTTTGGTTTTATTGGTGGTGCTTAATAAAAGTGGTTCAGGATATGATATATATATATATATATATATATATATATATATATATATATATATATATATATATATATATATGTATGTATGTATGTATGTATACATTCGTATTGAGCGCAAATCAGCATTTAGGGATATAAGTCAAACCAAAACCATTTCTAACACTTCTTCAACTTCATTATGGAAAGCGAAGACATATCTGGGCTTGAATTTATTACTCTCTCTGTCTCTCTGCATTACACACACGCACGGGTGCATGTACCAAAACGACATAGGAAACGAATTCGGAGCGCATAAGGCAGCTGCCAGTTGCCTCTACCTAAATAGCGTTTTAACAAAGCGCTCAGTTTGAGCATGGCGTCTGACCTAGGACAGGCGCTCAGTAGAACATTATCAATAGATAATGCTAGTATCGATAGATCCATGTCAATAGATCAGTGTATCCTTATATCCTTATAATATCCTTATAATAATAATATCCTTATAATCAACCCCCCCCCAAAAAAAAAACACAACAAAACAAAACAAAAAAAAACGAAACGAGATATACGTCCATGCACATCAACACCACCTTGTTCCCTCACCTTGTGCTCTTTCTCTCTCTCTCTCTGACAGTCCTACCTGGGCTTCCCAAGACTGGGCCGAGGCTACCTGGCTCTCCCTCGAATGGGCCGCTCCGGAAGTGACGCCAGCACCAATGGCGGCGCGTGCTGCACGACGGGACTGAAGAAGGATTGGGTGATTGGGGAGGAGGGCAAGATGGCTGCACGGGACGTGTGTCACGTGGGTCTTTCTTTATTCTTCTGTGTGTGTGTGTGTGTTTGGGGGGTGGGGGTGGGGGCGGGGGGCGGTGGAGGGGGATCGTGTAAGGGTGGGGTGGGGGGGGGGGGTGATTGTGTGTGTGTGGAGGTGGGGGTGAGGGAGTGTGTGTGTGTGTGTGTGGGGGGGGGGATATTTGTGTGTGTGTGTGTGTGTGTGTGTGTGTGTGTGTGTGTGTGTGCGCGCGTGCGCTTATACACGATTTATGGTAAGCCATGTTATTTAGTTCAATATCTTTTCTGTATTGTAAGATGGAGGTGGCTTCTTCGCAGAGGCGGTTAGATGTTGTGCTTCTGGAGCCAGTGCCCGGCGTTGTGTCTTTGAGAAATGCACTTTACTCCGGTTTTCCTCACTCCACCCAGGTGTGAACGGGTACCTGACTTCAGCTGGGGAAGGTTAAAACGGCGGAAGGAGACGACTGGGCCCCGCATTTCTATGCCGAACTTTGTATGAATCCACTTCTCTGATGGTCGTAAAGGTTATAGGACCTTTAACCTTGCAGCATGCTTTGCTTGTGTTTATTCTATCCATGCCCCACCAAGGGGTTTTCTGACTGGAATAAAGCCTGCTGTATCTCTGACGGTGTCTGTAACTGTATATGTGAAGGTGATTCTGATGATTTCTGTAACGTGTGTAGGCCGAGGCGTGCTGTGCTGGCTACGTGGAGGTTGAGGGCGCCAAGCCGGATGGAACCTTCTACACCATGTGTGTTCCCAGGTGTGGCCCTGTGGCCAACACGGTGAGTGGGGAAAGAGGTAGGGGGTGGGGAGTGCGGGGAGGGGGGGTGGGGAGGGAGGCGACGGCAGAGTGGTCAAACCATTAGACGTTGAGTCTGAGGGTCCCGGGTTCGAATTTAAGTCATGGCTGCTCCTCTCGCTGAGATGAGTCTGGAGGTGTTTTTGTTTTTTTGTTTTTGTTTTTTTGATAATTATTATTCATTCATTTTCTTTATATATCATCTCCCGTGTTGTCAAATTATGTGCAGTACTGCTGTGGTGCCCAATGTTTCTTCGTGTGGATGCATTTATGTCTATGTGGTTGTGTTTCTTTTTGTCCGTGTATCTATCTGTCTGTCTGCTTTGCCTCATCTACTTGTTTGCTTTCCTGTTTGCCTTATGTAGGGCCTATATATGTATGGATGGATGGATGGGTGGGCGGGTGAATGGATGGATGCCTTGATGTTATATGTACTAATATGCTAATATACACAGACGATGCAACAAATATATTTCTATATGAGAGGATTTACTATGTCTCTCCCCCCCCACCCCACCCCCTCCAAAACCTCTCTCCTTACCCCCCCTTACCTCTTTAACTCCCTTCGTCCGCCACCCCCCCCCCCCCCCCGCCCCCTTCAACTGCCCAAGGTTCGCGGCATGGTTCTTCAGCCACTGCGGCCGGTGGATGGGGTCATTGTGGTCTGTTTTAGACAGTGCCAACGTTCCTTGTCAACACCTGATTGTGGCTCTGTGGCTGATTTGTTGCCTGCAGTGTGGTTGTTCTTCTTGTTCTCGTTCTTCTTAACTCTCTCCATACGAACGGCGAAAGAGACGACGTTAACAGCGTTTCACCCCAGTTACCATCATCAAAATATTGCAAGCGGAAGGCTCTTATACTGAAGAGGTGAATGTTGACAAAGAATACCACAATTCTGGCGACGGAAGCTAAAGGTTGGGTCATTCAGACACCCACTGGACATCCGGGGGGTCTGGGTAGAGGAGAAGAGAGGACTGGCCGTACCGAGTGAGTTAAGCAAAGCAGCGCTACGCAACGCAACACAGCACAACGCATCACTGCACAGCACAGCGAAGCACACCACACTACACAACACTACATTGAACTAATTTTCTGCTCTGGACTACTCTACTCTACACTAGACTAGACTACACTACACTACACTACGCTACAACACAAAACAGCACAATATAGCAAATACAACACTATACGGCACAATAGAAGCAGGCAGTAATGTTATGATGTTGTTTTGACAGGTGTTGAACAAGCTCCCTGATAACCTCCGTTATTCTGATTCCCTCGCATCTTTTAAATCTCGTCTCAAAACTCACCTTTTCACTCAGCAATAAGTTCAATTGTGGTAGGTCCACTTCCTTTGCGTTAGCTGTGCTTGACTATGTGTGTATACATATGTATGTGTACATAACTACATGCATGTATATGAATGTGTATTGTGTGTGCGTGTGTTTATGTAAGTTTGTGCCTGCCTGTGTGTGCGTATGTGTTAGGGTAGCTGTTAGATACACATGTATGTTAAAATGTATGTATGCAGTGTGTGTGTGTGTGTGTGTGTGTGTGTGTGTGTGTGTGTGTGTGTGTGTGTGTGTGTGTGTGTAGTCACATTTTGATGTGTGTATGTAACATAGATATAATGTTTTATGTTAACAAAAGCGTTTTTGTAAAGCACCTAGAGCAGATTTCTGGATAGTGTGCTATATAAGTATCCATTATTATTATTATTACAGACTCTGGGAAGCAGGGTGTGACGTCATGAAGCTGTGATGACACGTATTGACACCTGTATGGCACCTGTTGCAGAATCTGAAAACAGACAATAACGTCATGATGATGTATGACACCTGTTGCAGAATCTGGAAGCAGGCAATGACGTCATGATAATGTATGACACCTGTTCCAGAATCTGGAGGCAGGCAGTGACGTCATGATAATGTATAACACGGGTTGCAGAATCTTGGAAGCAGGCTGTGACGTCATGATGATGTATGACGACACGTGTTGCAGAACATGGAAGCAGGCAGTGACGACGTGATGGAGAAGCTCAAACGCCTCTATCGCCAGTAAAATGTGACGTCACCTCCCATCATGCAACCCTGGCGGAAGTTCACGTGCTGCCCCCTACAGTTTCACAGAACAGCAGGTTTCCGAAAGGCCCTGACCTCTCACTGAAGAAGATTTGAAGCGTTCAGTTCTACTGAGTTTATTTTCCACATGTTCCTTCTCTCCTTGTGTTTGGTAGGAGAAGAGGATGAATCGGTGAAATGTTCATATCTATTGGTTGTTATATGAGCGCTACTTGTTAGAAACTTACGTTAACATTATGCTTTGGATTGTTTATCAAGCTTGGTTTAAAACACATTTTTAGAGTATTTGCCTCTTCGTAAGAACTCTTGTCAGCGTTTGACAAAATCAGAAACGTATTTTGGAAAATCCATGAAGCTTACATCATACTCGTAGTTCACACAAACAAACAAACAAAAAAGAAAGAAAAAAAAAAAAAGATTTCCCTGAAGTGATGGCAGTGAATTACAGCAGTCATCTCCCATCTTCACTCACAAAGTATTGTCAGACTGATGTTGGAATCGTGCTCTGGAAACCCAATGCACAAGTTATGTTTTTAACGTAGTCATTCTACTGCGTAAATAAGTAAATAAATGAATGAATAAATAGATAATAACTAACTAACTAACTAGCTAACTACCTATACCTACCTATCCACCTACCTGTCTATCTATCTATCTATCTATTTATGCTCAATGACAGTGTATGATTCTGTTGACATCAGGCGTAACATGCAACAGTCATGATGTCGCACATTACCTTGTGACGGACTCCGACGTTTAAGTTCAAAATCAGTTCAAAATGATATCGTTCGTTCACAGTTACATCATGCTATTTGATTTCTTTCTCTAGTTTACGACAGAATCTGTAGAGAAGGGAAAAAAGCTTCGTGGTAAACTCCTTCAGCGAACTTCGTTCTTAAACTTTCTTGGTATTTTCGTTTGTTTTTTTTGTTTTGTTTTTTCATCCACATTCGTTCTTTTTTCTGTGTGTTTTAAGTCATACTTAGTTCAGTTAGAATTGTTTAGATAGAAATATGTAAGTTCTATGACTTGCAATGAAACCAGACTTTCAGGCAGTATACTAAGGCAATAGCAGTTGTGGAAAGTTTCCATTTTTTTTCCTGATGATCTCACGTTTTGGGAGCTGTTGGTCTATCCTGATTGATGTTGTAGATAGATTGATGATGTGTTGTGTGTTGGCATGTGAAGAAAAAGCAGAATAAAATGAAAGGTCTTGAAACACATCACTTCTTGTTGGTTAGAAGGCTGGGTGTGGCGGACATGTCTCCATCTCTGTCTCTCTCTTTCTCTCTCTGTCTCCCTCTCTCTCCCCCCCCCCCCCTCCCGCCCCATCCACTGTTCCCCCCTCCTATCGCTTCTCTTCTCTGTCTTTGAATATTTTTAATGGATGCTGCAATGGAGAAAAGGAAGGAGAGTATACTCTGAAAAAAATACTACTGGCCGCTCTCTTTCAAGAAAAAATTTAGATGAAAAACAACAGCAACAAAAACATCATATATTTAAGTGATTGATAAAAAGAAAGAAAGAAAAAAAAAAAAAAAAAAAAAAAAGGCACAGAAGCAGTCTGGCACGATTTACATTACAAAGGGTGAATGATGAATTATATGAGACGCCTTTCCTCGGTCGGACACCAAGCTCTAAGCGCTTTACAAACAAGGGGTCATTGCACAAAAGGCTGTCTACCTGGGCAAAGCCGACTGACGGCTGCCACTAGGCGCTCATCATTCGTTTCCTGTTCGACGGGCGCAATAGCTGAATGGTTAAAGCGTTGGACTTTCAATCTGAGGGTCCCGGGTTCGAATCACGGTGACGGCGCCTGGTGGGTAAAGGGTGGAGATTTTTACGATCTCCCAGGTCAACATATGTGCAGACCTGCTAGTGCCTGAACCCCCTTCGTGTGTATATGCAAGCAGAAGATCAAATACGCACGTTAAAGATCCTGTAATCCATGTCAGCGTTCGGTGGGTTATGGAAACAGAACATACCCAGCATGCACACCCCCGAAAACGGAGTATGGCTGCCTACATGGCGGGGTAAAAACGGTCATACACGAAAAAGCCCACTCGTGTGCATACGAGTGAACGCAGAAGAAGAAGTTTCCTGTTTTCAGATTTCAGGCACGCAGACACACACACACACACACTCAGACAGACATGTAACATTCTACGTGGGTGGTCAATGGGTCCAAGGGACCGCCTGTCTGTCTTCTACCCAACGGGCCAGGTACGGCTCCGTTTCTCCAGTCGTTCTTCCTTTCGTCACCAACTTCACTCGTGGTTTTCGCTTCGTCCTGACGTCGTTGCATTGACTGTACGGGTTTTCCCTTCTTTCAGTCCTTTACGTCGTTGCATTGACTGTACGGGTTTGTCCTTTCAGTCCTTTACGTCGTTGCATTGACTGTACGGGTTTGTCCTTTCAGTCCTTTACGTCGTTGCATTGACTGTACGGGTTTGTCCTTCTTTCAGTCCTTTACGTCGTTGCATTGACTGTACGGGTTTGTCCTTTCAGTTCTTTACGTCGTTGCATTGACTGTACGGGTTTATCCTTTCAGTCCTTTACGTCGTTTTATTGACTGTACGGGTTTGTCCTTCTTTCAGTCCTTTACGTCGGTGCATTGACTGTACGGGTTTGTCCTTTCAGTCCTGTACGTCGTTGTATTGACTGTACGGGTTTGTCCTTCTTTCAGTCCTTTACGTCGTTGCATTGACTGTACGGGTTTATCCTTCTTTCAGTCCTTTACGTCGTTGCATTGACTGTACGGGTTTGTCCTTTCAGTCCTTTACGTCGTTGCATTGACTGTACGGGTTTATCCTTTCAGTCCTTTACGTCGTTGTATTGACTGTACGGGTTTGTCCTTCTTTCAGTCCTTTACGTCGTTGCATTGACTGTACGGGTTTGTCCTTTCAGTCCTTTACGTCGTTGCATTGACTGTACGGGTTTGTCCTTTCAGTCCTTTACGTCGTTGCACTGACTGTACGGGTTTGTCCTTTCAGTCCTTTACGTCGTTGCATTGACTGTACGGGTTTGTCCTTCTTTCAGTCCTTTACGTCGTTGCATTGACTGTACGGGTTTGTCCTTTCAGTCCTTTACGTCGTTGCATTGACTGTACGGGTTTATCCTTTCAGTCCTTTATGTCGTTTTATTGACTGTACGGGTTTGTCCTTTCAGTCCTTTACGTCGTTGCATTGACTGTGCGGGTTTGTCCTTTCAGTCCTTTACGTCGTTGCATTGACTGTACGGGTTTGTCCTTTCAGTCCTTAACGTCGTTGTATTGACTGTACAGGTTTGTCCTTTCAGTCCTGTACGTCGTTGCATTGACTGTACGGGTTTATCCTTTCAGTCCTTCACGTCGTTGTATTGACTGTACGGGTTTGTCCTTTCAGTCCTTCACGTCGTTGCATTGACTGTACGAGTTTGTCCTTCTTTCAGCCCGTAAAGCGACCAGTTCTGCCTGAGGCACCAAAGAGAGTTTCAGTTTCAGTCTCTCAAGAAAGCGTCACTGCGTTCGAACAAATCCATACACACCACACTATATCTGCTATGCAAAATGCCTGGCCAGCAGCATAACCCAACGCGCTCAATCAGGCCTTGAATGCATGCTTATATATTTGTGTACCTATCAGAATCGTGGTTTTCTTCTGCACAATTTTGCCAGAAGACACCACTCTCGTTGCCATGGGTTCTTTTTCAGTGCGCCAAGTGCGTGCTGCACACGGGAACTCGATTTATCGTCTCATCAGAATGACTAGACGCTCAGTTTGATTTCCCAGTCAAACTTAGGCGAAAGTGCGAGAGCGGAATTCGAACCCACACCCTCTCCGACTCTTTATATTGACAGCCGAACGTCTTAACCATTCTGTCACCTTCCTCCTACCGGAGAGAGAGAGAGAGAGAGAGAGAGAGAGAGAGAGAGAGAGAGAGAGAGCCTGGGTTGTTCAGGAAAGGATGTTCCAGTATTCACATGTGATGCTGGATGTGACACTCTGTGCTCATAACTTATGATGACAGCAACATTGCTGAGAACTGTGAAGTGATGATGTGTGTGGAGCGTTTCAAGGTGCTGTCTTTGGATATTTCTTCAGAACGGTTGACACCTATTCCTTGATGTTTATATACACTGATTATGCAGACAACAAAATCTCGTAAATAATACGTTTCAACAAGATAACTGAAACTGTTCACAGATAAGTTCTGGCTTTATCTTTCTCACTTTCTGCGTGCGGTGCATGTGAAAAGGAATGAATGAAAGGTAAAACCCACTTAACATTTTGTGTGTGTGTGTGTGTGTGTGTGTGTGTGTGTGTGTGTGTGTGTGTGTGTGTGTGTGTGCGAGTGTGTGTGCGCGCACACACACACACACACACACGCACACCACATACACCACCACCACATACCTAACGCCTAAACACAGCGAGGTACAAGCATGCCGGGGCATACTGACGCTGACACAAAATACACATACGTGCTTCGTACAAGAGGAAGGTGGCAGAATGGTTACGACGCTTACCTTCCAATACAGTGTCCGTGAGGGTCTGGGTTCGATTCCCAATCTCGCCCTTTCTCCCAAGGTTCACTGGAAAATCAAACTGAGCATCTAGTCATTCGGATTAGTATTGTCTTCTGACAAAATTCTGTGGACAAAATCCACTCTGATAGGTAAAATATGCATGCACTCAAGGCCTGACCAGCAGACGTGGTGTTGGGGATATGGGTTTGTCCGAACGCTGTGACACCTCCCTGAGAAACTGAGAATCTGTATGTCTGTCTCTCTCTGTCTCTCTCTGATGACATCTCTCTCTCTCTCTCTCTCTCTCTCTCTCTCTCTCTCTCTCTCTCTGACTCACTGTCCTATCCATCTGTCAAACTTAGTGTGTATGGGGAGGGAGGGGGTGCTGTCAGTGTGTGTGCGCGCGTGTGTGTGTATGTATGTGTGTGCGCTCGCGCGTGTGTGTGTGCATGTGTGAGCATGGGTGTGTGGGTGTGTGTGTGTGTGGGGGGGGGGGGGTTGTTTTCTTCATTATGTATACCCTTCTGCATGAATACCTTTTCCTTTCATTTATGTGTGTGCTATTTGTAATAGATGTAGATTAGCAAGGACAGATTGGAAGAATAGGGAATGCATAAAATCTTAATCCTTGAATAAAAACGTTTTGAGTTCTGAGTTATCTCTCTCTCACTCTCTCTCTCTCCCTCCCCCCCTCTCTCTCTCTCTCTCTCTTATACATACACACTGCACACGGCACACATAAAAATACACCAACACATCTTCATACATATGTGTACGCGCACCAGAAAATCATCGAGAAGATC
>NC_134886.1:2524190-2558748 GCF_041734735.1 Babylonia areolata
CATTGAGTCGGTTAGAATCATGGCATGTTGGTTTCCGGGCGTATGGAAGGACGATAGCCACTGGAGGGCATGTGTCACAGCTTCAACTTCCATCGTTAGGCTGGAGGTTGTGACTTTGTAGGCAGCATTCTCTTCCCAAATTGTTTTTCCATTTTGTTTCGCAGTGAATCCCCAGCCAGACTGGTCTTTGGTGACTGAGCCATCTGTGTATATGATGATGTCCTCTTCTTTACTGTTTTCTTCTATAAGCAGCTTCACTTCCGCATCAGTTTTGCCCTCTGGCCATTCCCGACAATGTCTTCCTAGAGTGGGTGAAATGACTGTGTTGAATAGATGGTTGAGGTTTTCGGGGTTTTTCTCCCATTCTTTTGTTTCTTTCAGGTCTTGAAGTCGGCATACTAGCTGGATTGTGTCTTCTGCTTGCCCCATCCATGATCTTCCTCGTCCTAGACGGCTGCCTTTTGGTTCTTTGACTGCGTCATGCAGTGGGTTTTGAGGGTTTTCTAATGCTTTGAAGTAGGTCTTGACCTGTTCTAACTTGTTTCTGGCCTGCACTGAAGGAAGGTCAAGCAGGTATCGCATGGTTTCTGTGGGCGTGTCTTTTGTTGTTCCAAGGATCAGCCTCATAGCTTCATTTTGGACTCTTTCTAATTTTAGGAGGTTGCTTTGAGACGGTGTTGTTAGCCCAAGTCCGTAGTCGATCACACTGAGGACGAGTGATTGGTATAGCAGGAAGAGGTGGCGTTGTTCAATTCCTTTGGTTGCCATTGCTTTTAAGACTGAAAGGCCCTTTTTGCATTTGAGAACAGTGTTTTCCGTATGTTTTCTGAAGGTCAGCATCCTGTCGAAGTGTATTCCTAGGTAGCGTAGGCATTCAGTTTTCTCAATTTGAATCCCATCGAATGACACAGAAGGTGGTGATTTGCTCGTGGTTTTGTTGTTGAGGGTGCACAGCAACGTTTGGGCTTTCGCTGGATTGATGGAAGATCCTGTGTCTTTGCACCATTGAGCAATACTGTTTAGTTGTTTCTGGACGGCTTCAGTTCTTTCCTGAGCATTTTTCGAAGTTTTGAAGACCAGGCCGTCATCCGCAAGGGTAAGCACCCGAGCAATTCCATTGTTGTTTAAGTCTGCAAGGCCCTTCGTGTAGACATTGTAGAGGACAGGAGAGAGTGGAGACCCTTGTGGCAGTCCCATGGATAGTTTAGAAGGTGCAGACATCCAATCTCCGAGGCGTAGGACGACGGTTCTTTCCTGAAGCGCTGCTGCTATCCATCTTGTCAGTGTCAAACTTACTCCATACCTTAATAGCAGCTCCATGAGGTGCGCAAACTGGACTTTATTGTAGGCATCTTCAAGGTCAGTTGCTACTGCTAGTGTTTCTTCTTTTCTTTGAAATCCTTCATACACCTCATATGCAAAAGCAGCTGCATTTTCCCATGTGGACTTGCCTGTTCTGTAACCACCTTGCAAGTTTCCTGGCTATCATGCGTTCCATGAGCTTTCCAACAATGTTTTGCATGGTTAGGATCCGGTAGCCACTTACCTGACGATGGTCCTTTCCTGGTTTTGGTATGGGTTTTAAGAAGCTGTGTGTCCAGTCCTCCGGCACCTGTCCATTGTGGAAACTGTTTTGATATAGATTGAAAAGTTTGCTTCTGTCTTCTTCCGATAGCTCCTTGATGTCTGAGTAACGAACTTTGTCTGGGCCAGGAGCCGATTCTTTCTTGCATTTAGCTATTGCCTCGTTTAGATCATCCATTGTCAAGTCATCATCAGGTCCAGTCTGCATAAGAGTTTGGTTTAACTCCTCAACATATTTCTTTTTCTCATCTAAGTTTCTTTGATCACTCTGTTGTATGAAACGTTTGAGCAAGGCAGATCCTTTTTCTTCATTTGTCTTAAGCTTGGTTCCGTCAGTGTCTAACATGTCTGGGGTTGTTGTTGTGCACGTTTTCCCTTCCATGCGATGATAAAATTGCCAGAACTCTGTCAATGTTGTGTCATAACTGAGTGCCTCGCAAAACTGTTTCCACTTGTCATTTTTGGCCTCTTGAGCAATGACTTCAAACTGTTTAGTTTTTTCTTTCATTTTTGTTTCAATATCTTTGTCCGGGGATGGTTTTGTTCTTTCTTTTTGCCAAAGTTTGACAGCCGCATGTTTTTCTATCCAGGCTCTCTCTGTGTCGGTATTCCACCATGGGGGCTGAATAGTTTGCATCCTGTTCAGTGCTGTTCTTTTGTTTCTTCTGCGTCTTAATTTTTCGATGACGGTTGTCTCTTTGGTTTCATACTGAAATGGATCACGCAGTTTCATACAGGGTTTATCGGACAGTTTCTGTAGGCTGAAAGCTACCGGGAGGTGGTCGCTGCCTTGGTATGGAAGCGTCTCTGCATTCATTTCTGCTCTGAATTTTGGAGATGTTAGAGCGATGTCGATCACACTGTCACTGTCCCCTTGTCTTGTTCCAAGGCGAGTTGGGGATGTGGTTGTTAAAGGGCTAAGAAGAATTTCCCCTATCATTCCTTCAAGTGCGAGTCCTTGTGGGTTGGTGTTCCGCTGGTCCCATAACTTCGATCTTGCATTGAGGTCTCCACAGATAATGACCGAGTCTCCAAGTTCGTTCTCTATTTCCTCTAAAAAGGCCCAATCCTCTTTTGTTGTGCAGGTTCCTGGGTGAACGTAGGCATTGATGAGCACGATGCTTTTGTGAACTCCGTCAGGTTTGTCAAGACGCACCCCCAATAATTCACATGAGTTGCTACACCATTTCTCTAGATTTATGGTGGAAACTTTGTTTTTTAGGTTTTTGTTCAGTATGATTGCTACCCCTCTTCCTTCATTCCTTTGAAAGACTGTGAAATTCTCAAAATGTATTGGTCTGTCTGCACTTGTCCTGGTCTCTTGGAGACATAGAATGTCAAAATCATATGCCAATTTCTCAATTGTTGAGATTCTCATTCTTGCGCTGGAACAATTCCAACTGCCGATTCTAAAGAATTTCTTTGACAGCCGCTCTGCTTTTGTCATTCTGCTACCTAAGCACGATCTTTTCCCACCTCTTTTGCCACGCCTGTTTTGGGGTTTTGGGGATCTGAATTTATGTCTCGTGCTATGCAGCTGATCCCCGAGGTGCACGCGAGACAGGGTTTTGTTGGTATCCATAGAAGGGTGTTCTATGTGGTGAGGGAAAATATTCGGTCACCCTGACAGAGCCTCTTATCAGGGAAGGGCAATGGATGTCCATCTGTGTGGAGTCCGTCAGCCTGGTGTCGCCCTAAGGCCAGACTGCATACAGTTAGTGACTGTTTAACCCAACAGCCATTCATCCCATTGGTACTGTATGAAAGCCGTGGGATTGGGGATTTTGTCAGGTTGTCTCCTCTTAGCCAGTGGAAGGGTGCATCTGGGTGTTTTTGAGTTGCAGATTTTATTTTGCAGAAAAAAAAGAAAAAAGTCCTCTTCTAATATTACATACATACATACTGGCCACAGTGGTTTTAACACTTGACCGTTTCGGCCCTATACACAATTTCAAATACTGCCCACACACACTTCTCTCGTGGTGGGTCCGCCAAGTGTTACACAACTACAACGGTCAATCTGCGCGCGCTCCCAGCCGGTGTTGCACCGCTTATAGGCCCTCTCTGTCATTCACTAACAATTCAACAACTAAACAACAATGGGATGACAAGTTTTGATCCCTCTCACTAATTTACTAATAATTCAAGCATTAAACAATAACGCGATAACAAATTATTAATCAACTTCACAGAAAAATCACTTATCTTTGCTTTGACGCTTGTAGGCTGTCTTTCACATACACATACATACTGGCCACAGTGGTTTTAACACTTGACCGTTTCGGCCCTATACACAATTTCAAATACTGCCCACACACACTTCTCTCGTGGTGGGTCCGCCAAGTGTTACACAACTACAACGGTCAATCTGCGCGCGCTCCCAGCCGGTGCTGCACCGCTTATAGGCCCTCTCTGTCATTCACTAACAATTCAACAACTAAACAACAATGGGATGACAAGTTTTGATCCCTCTCACTAATTTACTAATAATTCAAGCATTAAACAATAACGCGATAACAAATTATTAATCAATAATTTTTTATTTTGTTGGATAACTGTAACCTAACTTAGTTATCAGTAACTAAGTGATTTATGGTATGCTTATATTACAGTTGTTATTGGAAACATAACTGCTGGGTTTTGAAGGAAAAATTGTGAATTAACTATGCTCAGCAAGTATGGTTGGACTATTATAAATTAGGTTTCTGGTATGGCGGAAATCTTAGTTGGTATGTGGTAAACTGGTTGACAAGCCTTGCCTATTTTTGAGTGATTATATAATACTGAACTGTGTTCGTGCAGTATGGTTAGGGTATGGATGGTGATGATTATTATTATTATTGCTACTACTACTGTCAATAATGTTTTTTTTGAGGCTTGCCTAAGAGTTTAAGTTGAAATGAAAAATGTAATTCTTCACTAAGATAATAGTGGAGTGTGTGTATTACTATTAATTGAGGATAGACTAAATTATTATTGTGACAATTATTATTCTACATTCACTCATTATTTTAGGTTAGTAAAGTTATAGGTAATTTGATTGGTAACTGCAACTATTAATCTTAGCCAAGAGATATGTTGGCTGACGTGTGATTGGAGAGAAAGAGTAAAGAGTGATAGTATGGATTTTAATATAAGAATTTATAAAGAGTACTTATAGTGCAGCAGCTGTAACACACGGGGTTGGGTTTTGTGTGTGTGTGTTGCAGGGATTTATCTTTGTTTGTTTTGTTCCCTTTTCTTGTGGATGGTTCATGGGAATAAAGGTGTCCGTCTTGAACCGAACCCCGACTCGTGGTGTGGTGTGGTGAACGAGACGCATACACGCACCCTGTTACACTTATTTTCTCTATTTGATGATGATGCAGATGATGATGGTATTACTATATTGAGATCCACTTTCATCTGTTGTTGGGGACTATATTTGACAAGGCTGTTATTTTCAACACCTTCCATAGAATGACATCCCAATGTCAACCAGTCAAAAGAAATACGATGATATTTGTATTTGTATTTGTATTTCTTTTTATCACAACAGATTTCTCTGTGTGAAATTCGGGCTGCTCTCCCCAGGGAGAGCGCGTCGCTACACTACAGCGCCACCCATTTTTTTGGTATTTTTTCCTGCGTGCAGTTTGAGTTGTTTTTCCTGTCGAAGTGGATTTTTCTACAGAATTTTGCCAGGAACAACCCTTTTGTTGCCGTGGGTTCTTTTACGTGCGCTAAGTGCATGCTGCACACGGGACCTCGTTTTATCGTCTCATCCAAATGACTAGCGTCCAGACCACCACTCAAGGTCTAGTCGATGGGGAGAAAATATCGGGAGGCCGAGCCGTGATTCGAACCAGCGCCGCGCTCAGATTCTCTCGCTTCCTAGGCGGACGTGTTACCTCTAGGCCAACAATCCACTTATATAGTGCCTATCCTTGGTCAGAGACAAACAGGGAGTCATTAACAGTGCCAGGAGTGAGGGTGGGGACAGTCCACACTTCATAGTACCATTTGGGTAAATTTTGATTTATAGTGGGGAAGAAAAATTTACCTGAGAATGACATACCAGTAAATGCAACACTTCATAGTACCATTTGGGTAAATTTTGATTTATAGTGGGGAAGAAAAATTTACCTGAGAATGACATACCAGTAAATGCAACACTTCATAGTACCATTTGGGTAAATTTTGATTTATAGTGGGGAAGAAAAAAATTACCTGAGAATGACATACCAGTAAATGCAACACTTCATAGTACCATTTGGGTAAATTTTGATTTATAGTGGGGAAGAAAAATTTACCTGAGAATGACATACCAGTAAATGCAACACTTCATAATACCATTTGGGTAAATTTTGATTTATAGTGGGGAAGAAAAATTTACCTGAGAATGACATACCAGTAAATGCAACACTTCATAATACCATTTGGGTAAATTTTGATTTATAGTGGGGAAGAAAAATTTACCTGAGAATGACATACCAGTAAATGCAACACTTCATAATACCATTTGGGTAAATTGTGATTTATAGTTGGGAAGAAAAATATACCTGAGAATGACATACCAGTAAATGCAACACTTCATAGTACCATTTGGGTAAATTTTGATTTATAGTGGGGAAGAAAAATTTACCTGAGAATGACATACCAGTAAATGCAACACTTCATAGTACCATTTGGGTAAATTTTGATTTATAGTTGGGAAGAAAAATTTACCTGAGAATGACATACTGGTAAATGGATGAAAATGAAAATAATAATTTCATGCTCTTTCCTATTCTTTCCATCTTTCCGTCTCTTCCATTCTGCAGTTTCCATCTACGGAGTTGGTGACCCCAATGACCAGAAACCCAAACGTGACATTTGGACCGACCCCAGCTTCAACCCCCTGAAGGGCAAACCTCTTCATGCCTCCCTCAGTGAGAGCAGGGAAAGGGAGGTAAGCCTGGCCATCAGCAGGTTCGTCACCAACTACGACCCAGAGAACTGCACGTCTCTGGAGTTGTTTGAAACTGTAAAATACGGCACGGAGTGTGTCTTCGCCCGCCGGGCCAAACTGTGGGGGTCACCGGACTGGAGGTCGGCTCTTTCATTGGGTGGGTTACTTCCCTGAATTTGGTGGTGGTGTGTGGTGATGTGGGGGGGTGTATGTAATGAAACATCAGTAGTGAGTGAGTGTGTGTGTGTGTGTGTGTGTGTGTGTGTTATGATGATGGTGATGATGATAGGACATAGAACGTAGAACTAGAAGGTATATTATTATCATTATAATTTCATTTTATTTTATGATAGTGTGTGTGTGTGTGTGTGTGTGTGTGTGTGTGTGTGTGTGTGTGTGTGATGATGATTATGATGATGACTTTAGGACTTAGAAAATTCAGGTATATTTGTTATTTCTTGTCAGTGTTTGTGTATGTTTGATGATTGGAGTTGAGTTGTCTCTCTCTCTCTCTCAATCTCTCTCTCTGAGTCTCTCTCTCTCTCTCTCTCTCTCTCTCTGTGTGTGTTTGTGTGTGTGTGAGGATGAAGGTGATGATGATGAATCATGTTTCATTGTCATTGTTGCTGGCAGTGTTGTTGTTTTTTTTTTTTTAGAATGTTACTGTGTTGTAGTTATTGTTTCAATGTTGCTCCTACTTGCTGAAGTGAATGTGGTAGTGGTGGTGTTTTTACGAATGTTTATTTTTATTTTGCTGATTAAGCGCGTTGGGTTACACTGCTGGTCAGGCATCTGCTTGGCAGATGTGGTGTAGCGTATATGGATTTGTCCGAACGAAGTGACGCCTCCTTGAGCTACTGAAACTGATTTTTGTTTCATATCTCCTGAACTGATGGACAGAGGAAAATGTATTCAGGTGAGTTATATCCTTCTCTGTCCCTGTCTGTCTAGAGCTTTTTTCTGTCTGTGTGGTTATACATGTTGTTCTTTCCCTGTCTGACTAGGGATTATTCTGTCTGAGTGGTTATACCGTTTTGTCCCTGTCTGTTCAGATATTATTCTGTCTGACTGGTTGGTTATACCATTTAGTCCCTGTGTGTCTAGAGATTATTCAGATTGGGTGGTTATACCATTTAGTCCCTGTGTGTCTAGAGATTATTCAGATTGGGTGGTTATACCATTTAGTCCCTGTGTGTCTAGAGATTGTTCTATCTGACTGGGTGGTTATACCATTTTGTCCCTGTCTGTCTAGAGATTATTTTGATTGGGTGGTTATACCATTTAGTCCTTGTGTGTCTAGAGATTATTCAGATTGGGTGGTTATACCATTTAGTCCCTGTTTGTCTAGAGATTATTTTGATTGGGTGGTTATACCATTTAGTCCTTGTGTGTCTAGAGATTATTCTGTCTGACTGGGTGGTTATACCATTTTGTCCCTGTGTGTCTAGAGATTATTTTGATTGGGTGGTTATACCATTTAGTCCTTGTGTGTCTAGAGATTATTCAGATTGGGTGGTTATACCATTTTGTCCCTGTGTGTCTAGAGATTATTCAGATTGAGTGGTTATACTATTTAGTCCCTGTCTGTCTAGAGATTATTCAGATTGGGTGGTTATACCATTTTGTCCCTGTGTGTCTAGAGATTATTCAGATTGGATGGTTATACCATTTTTCCCTGTGTGTCTAGAGATTATTCTGATTGGGTGGTTATACCATTTTTCCCTGTGTGTCTAGAGATTATTCTTTCTGATTGGGTGCTTTTTCGTCCATTGATTGTTTCTCTAGCTTTCAATTATAGATCTCCATGTATAAATTTAAAACTTAATATAACTTGTGTCTTTTGTCTGAGTTTCATTCAGAGTTATACATGTGTGTGTGTGTCGTGTGAAATCATGCTAATGTGTCTCCGCAAATGATTTAGCACTTTATAAATACAATTATTTTTATCATTATCATTATGATATGGTATGAAAAATATCAGTCACTCCCATCCATGAAGTATCTTTTACCTATGATTATAAAATCTTTAAAAAGTGAGCCTTTTAGTGCGTTCATGTTGTTGTGTAGTGCTGTATGTTACTGTATGTGCAGGGGTGTGTATGGCACTGATGTGTCACTGTGTGTGCAGGGGTGTGTATAGCATTGAAGTTTTATTGTGTGTACAGGGGTGTGTATGGTACTGAAGTGTTATTGTGTGTGCAGGGGTGTGTATGGTACTGATGTGTTATTGTGTGTACAGTGGTGTGTATGACACTGAAGTGTTATTGTGTGTGCGGGGGGGTGTATGGCATTGAAGTGTTATTGTGTGTGCAGGGGTGTGTATGGTACTGATGTGTTATTGTGTGTGCAGGGGTGTGTATGACACTGAAGTGTTATTGTGTGTGCAGGGGTGTGTATGGTACTGATGTGTTATTGTGTGTGCAGGGGTGTGTATGACACTGAAGTGTTATTGTGTGTGCAGGGGTGTGTATGGTACTGAAGTGTTATTGTGTGTACAGTGGTGTGTATGGCATTGAAGTGTTATTGTGTGTGCAGTGGTGTGTATGACACTGAAGTGTTATTGTGTGTGCAGTGGTGTGTATGGTACTGATGTGTTATTGTGTGTGCAGGGGTGTGTATGGTACTGAAGTGTTATTGTGTGTGCAGGGGTGTGTATGGTACTGAAGGTGTTATTGTGTGTGCAGGGGTGTGTATGGCATTGAAGTGTTATTGTGTGTACAGTGGTGTGTATTGCATTGAAGTGTTATTGTGTGTGCAGTGGTGTGTATGGCATTGAAGTGTTATTGTGTGTGCAGTGGTGTGTATGGTACTGAAGTGTTATTGTGTGTGCAGGGGTATGTATGGCATTGAAGTGTTATTGTGTGTGCTGGGGTGTGTATGGTTCTGAAGTGTTATTGTGTGTGCAGGGGTGTGTATGGTTCTGAAGTGTTATTGTGTGTGCAGGGGTGTGTATGGCACTGAAGTGTTATTGTGTGTGCAGGGGTGTGTATGGTACTGATGTGTCACTGTGTGTGCAGGGGTGTGTATGACACTGAAGTGTTATTGTGTGTGCAGGGGTGTGTATGGTACTGATGTGTCACTGTGTGTGCAGGGGTGTGTACGGCACTGATGTGTCACTGTGTGTACAGTGGTGTGTATGACACTGATGTATCGCTGTGTGTGCAGGGGTGTGTATGGCATTGATGTGTTATTGTGTGTGCAGGGGTGTGTATAGCATTGAAGTTTTATTGTGTGTACAGGGGTGTGTATAGCATTGACGTTTTATTGTGTGTACAAGGGTGTGTATGGTACTGAAGTGTTACTGTGTGTGCAGGGGTGTGTATGGTTCTGAAGTGTTATTGTGTGTGCAGTGGTGTGTATGGCATTGAAGTGTTATTGTGTGTGCAGGGGTGTGTATGGTACTGATGTGTCACTGTGTGTGCAGGGGTGTGTATGACACTGAAGTGTTATTGTGTGTGCAGGGGTGTGTATGGTACTGATGTGTCACTGTGTGTGCAGGGGTGTGTACGGCACTGATGTGTCACTGTGTGTACAGTGGTGTGTATGACACTGATGTATCGCTGTGTGTGCAGGGGTGTGTATGGCATTGATGTGTTATTGTGTGTGCAGGGGTGTGTATGGTACTGAAGTGTTACTGTGTGTGCAGGGGTGTGTATGGTTCTGAAGTGTTATTGTGTGTGCAGTGGTGTGTATAGCATTGAAGTGTTATTGTGTGTGCAGTGGTGTGTATGACACTGAAGTGTCACTGTGTGTGCAGGGGTGTGCATTGTACTGAAGTGTTACTGTGTGTACAGTGGTGTGTATGACATTGACGTAATATTGTGTGTGCAGTGGTGTGCATGGTACTGAAGTGTTATTGTGTATACAGGGGTGTGTATGGTACTGAAATGTTATTGTGTGTGCAGGGGTGTGTATGGTACTGAAGTGTTATTGTGTGTGCAGGGGTGTGTATAACATTGAAGTTTTATTGTGTATACAGGGGTGTGTATGGTACTGAAGTGTTATTGTGTGTGCAGTGGTGTGTATGGCATTGAAGTGTTATTGTGTGTACAGTGGTGTGTATGGCATTGAAGTGTTATTGTGTGTGCAGTGGTGTGTATCACATTGAAGTGTTCTTGTGTGTACAGGGGTGTGTATGGCATTGAAGTGGTATTGTGTGTGCAGTGGTGTGTATGGCATTGAAGTGTTATTGTGTGTACAGGGGTGTGTATGGTATTGAAGTGTTATTGTGTGTGCAGGGGTGTGTATGACACTGAAGTGTTATTGTGTGTGCAGGGGTGTGTATGACACTGAAGTGTTATTGTGTGTGCAGGGGTGTGTATGGCATTGAAGTGTTACTGTGTGTGCAGGGGTGTGTATGGTACTGAAGTGTTACTGTGTGTGCAGGGGTGTGTATGGTACCAAAGTGATATTGTGTGTACAGTGGTGCATATGGTACTGAAGTGTTATTGTGTATACAGGGGTGTGTATGGCATTGAAGTGTTATTGTGTGTACAGTGGTGTGTATGGTTCTGAAGTGTCACTGTGTGTGCAGGGGTGTGTATGGTACTAATGTGTCACTGTGTGTACAGTAGTGTGTATGACACTGAAGTGTTATTGTGTGTGCAGGGGTGTGTATGGCACTGAAGTGTTACTGTGTGTGCAGGGGTGTGTACGGTACTGAAGTGTTACTGTGTTTGCAGGGGTGTGTATGGTACCGAAGTGATATTGTGTGTACAGTGGTGCATATGGTACTGAAGTGTTATTGTGTGTACAGTGGTGTGTATGGTTCTGAAGTGTCACTGTGTGTGCAGGGGTGTGTATGGTACTGATGTGTCACTGTGTGTACAGTGGTGTGTATGATATTGAAGTGTTATTGTGTGTACAGTGGTGTGTATGATATTGAAGTGTTATTGTGTGTGCAGGGGTGTGTATGGCATTGAAGTGTTATTGTGTGTACAGGGGTGTGTATCGCACTGACGTGCCACTGTGTGTACAGGTGTGTGCCGATGTTCCTCAAGTTCAGCATGGTGTGTCAGGAACTGGGGCTGGATGGATTCCTCTTTCTCTTACCTGGAAAGGAGTATGGCGCCAATCTACAGGTGAGAGAGATTATGATAATAATAACGACAGTTCAGTTCTGTTCAGTCACTCAAGGAGGCGTCATTGTATTTGGACAAACCCATACACACTACTCAGCTAAGCAGATGCCTGACCAGCAACGTTACACAGCGCACTTTGTCAGGCCTTGGTGGAAAAAAGAAGAAGAAAAAAAAAAGCATAACCAAATAAATGGATACATCATTAAATTACTGAATAAATGATAACGGTGACCATCTTTATTCAACTGAACCCTAAGCTCCTTACTGAAGGGCTTACATTGTAAGAGAATGAAGAAAAGTAACACGACACAACAAATCATCATCACAAATTGACTGAAAAATAAAAGACATAAAAAAGAAAGAAAAAATGGCACTACACTTTGGCCTTGTGTTCTCCCAGGGGAGAGCAGCCTGAATTTAACTCACTCAGTACGGCCAGTCCTCTCTTCTCCTCTACACAGACCCATCGGATGTCCAGTGGGTGTCTGAATGACCCAACCTTTAGCTTCCGTCGTCAGAACTGTGGTATTCTTTGTCGACATTCACCTCTTCAGTATAAGAGCGTTCCGCTTGCAATATTTTGATGATGGTAATTGGGATGAAACGCTGTTAATGTTGTCTCTTTCGCCGTTCGTATGGAGAGAGTTAACACATCTTCTTCTTCTTCTTCTTCATGTGTGGGCTGCAACTCCCACATTCACTCGTATGTACATGACCATTTTAACCCTGCCATGAAGGCAGCCATACTTCGTTTTCAGTGGTGCGCATGCTGGGTTTGTTTTTGTTTCCATAACCCACTGAACGCTGACATGGATTACAGGATCTTTAACATGCGTATTTGATATTCTGTTTGTGTATACACATGAAGGGGGTTCAGGCATAAGCAGGTCTGTACATTATGTTGACCTGTGAGTTCGGAAAAATCTCCACCCTTTACCCACCATGCACCATTACCGAGACCTGCAGCAAGTTCAGTTGCTGCGCCATATGAAAATGCCCCCATTCTTAATTCAGGTGTTTGGGAAAGGTGTGTACTGAATTGTGGTGGTAGTGTCCCGTGAAAAAAGCGCCATTCTTGTTTCAGTTTCTGAAGGAGGCATCGCTGCATTCACACAAAGCCATATATACACTGCACCACATCTGCCAGGCAGATGCCTGACCAGCAGCGTAACCCAACACTTAATCAGGCCTTGAGTGCATACATACATATTTGTATACCTATCAGAGTGGATTTCTTCTGCAGGGTTTTGCCAGAGGATAACACTTTTGTTGTCATGGGTTCTTTTTCAGAGTGCAAAGTTTATCATCTTATCTGAATGACTGTAGGATCAGTTTGATTTTGCAGTCAACTTGGGAGAATGGGCAATACCAGGATTCGAACCCAGGCCCTCATGGACACTGTATAGAATCTTGACCACTCTGCCACCTTCACCCTCGTTCTTGTTTCTGGTGTTTGGGTAAGGTGCGTGCAGAGTTTTGGTGTTAGTGTCCTATGAAATAATGCCGTTCTTGTTTCAGGTGTTTGGGTAAGGTGCGTGCAGAGTTTTGGTGTTAGTGTCCTATGAAATAATGCCGTTCTTGTTTCAGGTGTTTGGGTAAGGTACGTGCAGAGTTTTGGTGTTAGTGTCCTATGAAATAATGCCGTTCTTGTTTCTGGTGTTTGGGTAAGGTGCGTGCAGAGTTTTGGTGTTAGTGTCCTGTGAAATAATGCCGTTCTTGTTTCAGGTGTTTGGGTAAGGTGCGTGCAGTGTTTTGGTGTTAGTGTCCTATGAAATAATGCCATTCTTGTTTCAAGTGTTTGGGTAAGGTGCGTGCAGAGTTTTGGTGTTAGTGTCCTATGAAATAATGCTGTTCTTGTTTCAGGTGTTTGGGTAAGGTGCGTGCAGAGTTTTGGTGTTAGTGTCCTATGAAATAATGCCGTTCTTGTTTCAGGTGTTTAGGTAAGGTGCGTGCAGAGTTTTGGTGTTAGTGTCCTATGAAATAATGCCGTTCTTGTTTGTGGTGTTTGGGTAAGGTACGTGCAGAGTTTTGGTGTTAGTGTCCTGTGAAATAATGCCGTTCTTGTTTCAGGTGTTTGGGTAAGGTGCGTGCAGTGTTTTGGTGTTAGTGTCCTATGAAATAATGCCATTCTTGTTTCAAGTGTTTGGGTAAGGTGCGTGCAGAGTTTTGGTGTTAGTGTCCTATGAAATAATGCTGTTCTTGTTTCAGGTGTTTGGGTAAGGTGCGTGCAGAGTTTTGGTGTTAGTGTCCTATGAAATAATGCCGTTCTTGTTTCAGGTGTTTAGGTAAGGTGCGTGCAGAGTTTTGGTGTTAGTGTCCTATGAAATAATGCCGTTCTTGTTTGTGGTGTTTGGGTAAGGTACGTGCAGAGTTTTGGTGTTAGTGTCCTGTGAAATAATGCCGTTCTTGTTTCAGGTGTTTTTGGAAGGGGGTGTGCCAAGTTTTGGTGTTAGTGTCCTATGAAATAATGCCGTTCTTGTTTCAGGTGTTTAGGTAAGGTGCGTGCAGAGTTTTGGTGTTAGTGTCCTATGAAATAATGCCGTTCTTGTTTGTGGTGTTTGGGTAAGGTACGTGCAGAGTTTTGGTGTTAGTGTCCTATGAAATAATGCCGTTCTTGTTTGTGGTGTTTGGGTAAGGTGCGTGCAGAGTTTTGGTGTTCATGTCCTATGAAATAATGCCGTTCTTGTTTCAGGTGTTTTTGGAAGGGGGTGTGCCAAGTTTTGGTGTTAGTGTCCTATGAAATAATGCCGTTCTTGTTTTTGGTGTTTGGGTAAGGTGCGTGCAGAGTTTTGGTGTTAGTGTCCTATGAAATAATGCCGTTCTTGTTTCAGGTGTTTGGGTAAGGTGCGTGCAGAGTTTTGGTGTTAGTGTCCTATGAAATAATGCCGTTCTTGTTTCTGGTGTTTGGGTAAGGTGCGTGCAGTGTTTTGGTGTTAGTGTCCTATGAAATAATGCCGTTCTTGTTTCTGGTGTTTGGGTAAGGTGCGTGCAGTGTTTTGGTGTTAGTGTCCTATGAAATAATGCCGTTCTTGTTTCTGGTGTTTGGGTAAGGTGCGTGCAGAGTTTTGGTGTTAGTGTCCTATGAAATAATGCCGTTCTTGTTTCTGGTGTTTGGGTAAGGTGCGTGCAGTGTTTTGGTGTTAGTGTCCTATGAAATAATGCCGTTCTTGTTTCTGGTGTTTGGGTAAGGTGCGTGCAGTGTTTTGGTGTTAGTGTCCTATGAAATAATGCCGTTCTTGTTTCTGGTGTTTGGGTAAGGTGCGTGCAGAGTTTTGGTGTTAGTGTCCTATGAAATAATGCCGTTCTTGTTTCTGGTGTTTGGGTAAGGTGCGTGCAGAGTTTTGGTGTTAATGTCCTATGAAATAATGCCGTTCTTGTTTCAGGTGTTTTTGGAAGGGGGTGTGCCAAGTTTTGGTGTTAGTGTCCTATGAAATAATGCCGTTCTTGTTTCTGGTGTTTGGGTAAGGTGCATGCAGAGTTTTGGTGTTAGTGTCCTGTGAAATAATGCCGTTCTTGTTTCAGGTGTTTGGGTAAGGTGCGTGCAGAGTTTTGGTGTTAGTGTCCTATGAAATAATGCCGTTCTTGTTTCTGGTGTTTGGGTAAGGTGCGTGCAGAGTTTTGGTGTTAGTGTCCTATGAAATAATGCTGTTCTTGTTTCTGGTGTTTGGGTAAGGTGCATGCAGAGTTTTGGTGTTAGTGTCCTGTGAAATAATGCCGTTCTTGTTTCAGGTGTTTGGGTAAGGTGCGTGCAGAGTTTTGGTGTTAGTGTCCTGTGAAATAATGCCGTTCTTGTTTCTGGTGTTTGGGTAAGGTGCGTGCAGAGTTTTGGTGTTCATGTCCTATGAAATAATGCTGTTCTTGTTTCTGGTGTTTGGGTAAGGTGCATGCAGAGTTTTGGTGTTAGTGTCCTGTGAAATAATGCCGTTCTTGTTTCAGGTGTTTGGGTAAGGTGCGTGCAGAGTTTTGGTGTTAGTGTCCTGTGAAATAATGCCGTTCTTGTTTCTGGTGTTTGGGTAAGGTGCGTGCAGAGTTTTGGTGTTCATGTCCTATGAAATAATGCCGTTCTTGTTTCAGGTGTTTTTGGAAGGGGGTGTGCCAAGTTTTGGTGTTAGTGTCCTATGAAATAATGCCGTTCTTGTTTCTGGTGTTTGGGTAAGGTGCGTGCAGAGTTTTGGTGTTAATGTCCTATGAAATAATGCCGTTCTTGTTTCAGGTGTTTGGGTAAGGTGCGTGCAGAGTTTTGGTGTTAGTGTCCTATGAAATAATGCCGTTCTTGTTTCTGGTGTTTGGGTAAGGTGCGTGCAGAGTTTTGGTGTTAGTGTCCTATGAAATAATGCCGTTCTTGTTTCTGGTGTTTGGGTAAGGTGCGTGCAGAGTTTTGGTGTTAGTGTCCTGTGAAATAATGCCGTTCTTGTTTCTGGTGTTTGGGTACGGGGGTGCGCCAAGTTTTGGTGTTAATGTCCTATGGAATAATGCTGTTCTTGTTTCAGGTGTTTTTGGAAGGGGGTGTGCCAAGTTTTGGTGTTAGTGTCCTATGAAATAATGCCGTTCTTGTTTCAGGTGTTTGGGTAAGGTGCGTGCAGAGTTTTGGTGTTAATGTCCTATGGAATAATGCTGTTCTTGTTTCAGGTGTTTTTGGAAGGGGGTGTGCCAAGTTTTGGTGTTAGTGTCCTATGAAATAATGCCGTTCTTGTTTCAGGTGTTTGGGTAAGGTGCGTGCAGAGTTTTGGTGTTAGTGTCCTATGAAATAATGCCGTTCTTGTTTCTGGTGTTTGGGTAAGGTGCGTGCAGAGTTTTGGTGTTAGTGTCCTATGAAATAATGCTGTTCTTGTTTCTGGTGTTTGGGTACAGGGGTGCGCCAAGTTTTGGTTTGAGTGTCCTATGAAGCACCACCATTTTTGTTTCAGGTGTTTGGGAAAGTTGTGCAGCGAGATCAGTTGTTAGCAACCTTTGAAAATACCCCTATTCTTGTTTCAGGTGTGTGGCTCAATGCGTGTGCCAACGTGTTAGCGTCATGTGAAAAATACCTTCATTGTTGTTTCAGGTGTTTGACCCAAGGTGTGTGCCAACTTCTTAGTGTCCTGTGAAAATACTGTCCTTGTTTCAGGTGTGTGGCTCAACATGTGCCAGCTTGCTAGCATCCTATTAAAACACCCACGTTGTAGTAAAATACTCCCATTGTAGTAAAATACCCTTATTGTTGTTTCAGGTGTTTGGCAAAGCTGTGCGGCGGGTGCTCCAGACTGTATCTGACCTTGACCCCGCAGGGTTCAGGTGCATGGACAAGTCCTACCTGGACAAAAGGGGGTGGGTCTTCGAGTTCAACCGCATCACCTATTTCATCACCACCTTCGCTCCCTTCTACCCGCCATCCAGCTCCCGCTACGCTCATGGCGCAGAAGACGCCTTTGTTCTCTTTCAGCCGGAAGTTTCTTTTGCCCAGCATGACCTTCCGCCCGACTCGGTGAAGACCAACTGGGACCAGCCGGTGACGGTCAGGGATCGGATCCGCCGAGCGTTCCGAGACGCGGGGAGGGAGTACAAGATCCGCGACACGCTCTTCTACCCCATGGTGCACGAGATTGTGAAGCCTGTCAGGGAGCATGAGGACCCTGAAGTGCAGTGGTGGCTGAAGTGACGGTCAGGCCTGTTCAATTGTACGTTCTGGGTCAGAAGTTCATGACTTACATTTTGATAGGGTTCTGTAGATGTAGTCTAGTCTTTAATTGTATTTGTATTTCTTTTTTTCACAACAGATTTCTTTGTGTGAAATTTGGGCTGCTCTCCCCAGGGAGAGCGCGTCGCTATACTACTGCGCCACCCATTTTTTTGTATTTTTTCCTGCGTGCAGTTTTATTTGTTTTTCCTATCGAAGTGGATTTTTCTACAGAATTTTGCCAGGAACAACCCTTTTGTTGCTGTGGGTCCTTTTACGTGCGCTAAGTGCATGCTGCACACGGGACCTCGGTTTATCGTCTCATCTGAATGACTGACTAGCGTCCAGACCACCACTCAAGGTCTAGTGGAGGGGGAGAAAATATCGGCGGCTGAGTCGTGATTCGAACCAGTGCGCTCAGATTCTCTCTTGCTTCCTAGGCGGACGCGTTACCTCTAGGCCACCACTCCACTCATTCTGGGTCAGAAATTTATGATTTACGTCTTGAGTCCTGTAGAGCTTGTCTTTGATTGTACATTCTGTGTCAGGAGTTCATGACTTGATAGAGTTCTGAATGTCAGTCTTTAATTGTAAATACTGGATCAGAAGTTTATGACTTTCATCTTGATACAGATATATAGAGCTTGTCTTTCATTGTAGAATCTGGGTTACAAGTTCATGACTTAATCTTGATAAGAGTTCTGTAGAGTCAGTCTTTAATTGTATGTTCTGGGTCAGAAGTTCATGGACTTGAAGGGGAACAAAGTTGAAACATTGGCTTGAAGCTTTCTGTCAGAGGCGAGGATGGGGGGAGTGGGGGGAGTTGTTGATGAAACTCTGAGAAGGCTTGAAGCCGATTTTTGTTGTTTATATAATTGAAAATAAGGTAAACCATGGGGAAAGATACCTCTTACACACAGATATATATATAGAGAGAGAGAGAGAGAGAGAGAGAATTTATATAGGAAAAACAAATAAAACTGCACGCAGGAAAAACTACAAAAAAATGGGTGGCGCTGTAGTATAGCAACGTGCTCTCCCTGGGGAGAGCAGCCCGAATTTCACAGAGAAATCTGTTGTGATAAAATGAAATACAAAATACAAATATATATGTACACACACACACACAGAAATTTTAGTGGATGATTTCAGAAAGAAATAGACCTTCATCTCACTTTGTTTTCTAATGTGTACATGTCTTTCACTTTGTGTTGTTCACGTGCTCAGTGTTGTTGCATGTGTTTTAAGTTGTAATTTGGCACTTGGATATTTTAATCATTTATGATTCAACATTTTTATCATTTAACGTAGAGCTATCAACTCAGTCTCCAATCATCTTGTTCAAACGTGTATAATTCACACACGCACACACACACAGATGAACATGTGTAGTAGCTGCACACTTCAATTCCTTTTTAAGAATTTTATTTTCCTCATTTATTCTTGCAACATACAAATCATGAAATGTGCAGATGCTGGAATTCAAAGATGTAGAGAGAGAGAAAAAAAAGTTATGAAACTTTTGCCAATTCATACTTTTGTCAAGCATTCCAAACATCATCTGATGTGGGGAAAAAAAAAAACAACAGTCTCCAAATTTTCAGTGAATATATGGCAACATGCACCCAAAGAAACGTAAAGGCAGTGATAGTCTGGTAGTACTTTGCAACTGGAGTGTAACAAATACATGCAAAATATTGGTTATCATACTGAATTGTGAAATAATGAAAACAATTAGTGAGGTGTGTGTGCAAGAGTTTTCTATGCCCATGCATGGGTTGACAAGAATGAGTGGACCCAAAATGACCAACAGAGGTTTGCAGAGTGACAGATGTTAACGACAAACCATGGAACAGAGAGGCCTAGATGTAGCCTGGTGGTGGTGGTGGTGTGTCAGGCAGTTCGAGTCCTGTATACAGACTGGGATTTCTACGCCGCCCCGCCCCTCTTGGCCGAGAGTGGGGATGTAACTTGGGCCAGACACTCTCTACAGAAATCAAATTCTAGCCCAGACAGTTGGGATAGCAGTTGCCTCCCCTGCTGTTCTGACGGCCATAGTCGGACACAACCGACTGTCATACATATAACAATATAATTCAATGCAACAGGTCAAGAGAAAAACCCGTAGACTGCTACAATGGATGTAATTGGAGATGGATAAATGTAATCGAAACAGGAAGGCCGCTGGCAGAAAATAAATTAAGACATGTGTTAGTGATACTCACCATCTTTTGTTCAGTGATTATTCATCATTGAAATGTATTCATCAATAAAATGGAAATCAGTTCCATTGACTTGATTAAACATTCTGAACATGCACATGTTTGCAGAGCACAGAAGACGTTTAAAGTTGTTTGTACATCACTACATGGCCGTGATGGTGATAGAACTAGTCGGCAGAGGTGAACAAATGTTACTTTTAATATGAAATAGCCCTCATTTAACATGGAATGTTCTTAAGACAGACATCGTGATTTCTTTCACACATTGGTTGAATAATGAAGTATTAATGAACTGAAAGGAGGGGAGGGTGGAGGTAGAACAATGTGATAGAGGGAGAGGGTAATGTTCAATCTTATCATCCTAAATTACTGTACCTATTGGTTACGTTACATTTCTATGGTTTGTGGAACGAAAAACGGAAAAGCAAGATGGTGGCACCTTATTCTAGTGACTGAATCCGCATCGAAATTCAGTTAAATAGTTTACAAAAGAGTTAAAATCCACCTAAAACGGGTTGCAACATCTGCTAACGGTAATATCGTTTCATACTTTTGAACGCGATGGGTTATTTAGATGTGGGAGCAAAATATGCAGTTCTGACCAAATCTAAATGACATATTTGTACAGGCTTGCCTTTGAACAACGCAAAAAATCACCTTCAAATCATGATCAATTTCCGTGTGGTGGCGGCAAACCTCACGAACCGTTGCACACACTCGTAACTTTACGCAACAAAAGAAGAGATATAGTTCAGTATAGATAATGTATAATGCGCCATCCCTCCCTTTTTTCCCACCAGACATACATTTTTGTCAGCCGATAATGCGACAAACCGCTTCATGACTGCATTTGGTATGTGCTGGGTTAGATTTGGGAGCGAATGAAATATCAAATCGAGAGAGACAGAACCGGATCGAATTACTACCATAAATTCACCCGCATTCCGTGCCATGCGTGTGCTGCCACTGCACTGTCTCTCATTTGGATGCTGGTACATAATATAAAGTAATCCGGCAATATGATCAGAAAAGAAAGTTCACCTATGTGCCTTGATCCCAAACTGTAAGTTAATGGTTATAGTAAAGGTGGTTATATCTCCGAGGCATACATACTGGCTGCTCTGATTTACTTTGGTTTATTTAAAACAAAACAAAAACAAAAAAAACACAACAACAAACAACACGACCCCAAAACTGCATATCTGTATTAAAAAACACTATATATATGCACTCGGTATAGGGCCTACTTTATTTCACTTTTTCCCTACACGTGGTTCGGTTTTTTTGTTTTTTTTTTGTTTTGTTTTTCTGTACACACAGGAACTGCCATGGTTTATAAATATGGATCGATGGAGAGATGAAGAAAGATACAGGAGCTGTCGTGGTTCATGAAGATGGATAGAGAAAGGGATAGAGATACAGACAAAACAGAAACAGTGCAAAGAAAAAAGAAAAGAATATGTAATACTATTTCTCTTTCACATCATCCACCTCTCCCCTGCATCCCTTACCCTATCCACCAGCCCCCCTCCCCAGAGACTCAACCCCAGTGCACAACTCACACAAAGGACAACAAACGAAGACGACAACATGACAGTCATCTGACAAGTCACTGGGCAACGCCTGCCGCGGGACAACCACCAACCAACCAGCTAGCCAGACAATAACAACAACCACGACAACAGTTTCAGTTTCAGTAGCTCAAGGAGGCGTCACTGTGTTCGGACAAATCCATATACGCTACACCACATCTGCCAAGCAGATGCCTGACCAGCAGCGTAACCCAACGCGCTTAGTCAGGCCTTGAGGAAAAAAAAAAGAAAAAAAAAGGTGAATAAATAATAGATAAGCTTACACAAATAAATAACTATAATGTAAAAAAAACAAAAAAACAAAAAAAACAATGATGATAAATAAGCAAATAGATGTAAAACATGAAGACACACACTCACATATACACCCACACATGCATAACGACACCAACAACAACCACAACAACAACAACCGTTGATTAAACTACTTCCTCGGACACTTTTCTCAGTCCCTTCGACATAACGCACACGACACAAGAACAAACGACAACAGGACAACACTCGGACAACTCAGATCTGTTGCGCGAAACCACCACCACAAACACACCGCCACCCCTCGACTGTTTGGTACATGCCTACCTGCTCTTTTCGTATCCACGCAAATCACTCTCCTTTCCAAACCTCTCCAAACCCCTCTTCTGTTCAAATCTCTTTAAATTTGTCTCATGTTCAAATCCCTCCAAAGCCTTATCCATTTCAAATCCATCTAAACCTTCCTCCTTTCCAAATCCAGCCAACCCTTCTTTCCATTTCCCTCTGAACCCCCCTTCGTTTCAAATTCCTCCATGTAACCCACACAACAAAACGTTACTCCCTCTTTTCAGATTCCTCCTAACCCTTTTCCTGTTCAAATCCATCTAAACCCTTCCACTTTTCAAATCCCTCCACATCCCTCTTCTGTTCAAAGTCCCTCTATACAAACTCCTCTCCTATTCAAATCCGTACATCCCTCTCCTTTTCAGACCCTTTCAAACCCCTCTCATGTTCAAATCCTTACAATCTCTCTCCCGTTCAAATCCCTCTGAACTAACCCCTCTCCTGTTCAAATCCCCTCAACCCCTCTCCTGTTCAAATCCCTTCAAACCTCTCCTATTCAAATCCCTACAATCCCTCTCCTATTCAAACCCCTACAACCCCTCTACTTTTGAGACCCCTTCAAATCCCTCATGTTCAAATCCCTACAATCCCTCTCCCATTCAAATCCCTCTGAACTAACCCATCTCCTGTTCAAATCCCTTCAAACCCCTCTCCTGTTCAAATCCCCTAAACCCCTCTCCTGTTCAAATCCCTTCAAACGTCTCTCCTGTTCAAATCCTCTAAACCCCTTGTTCAAATCCCTTCAAACGTCTCTCCTGTTCAAATCTCCTAAACCCCTCTCCTGTTCAAATCCCCTAAACCCCTCTCCTGTTCAAATCCCCTAAACCCCTCTCCTGTTCAAATCCCCTAACCCCTTTTCTTGTTCAAATCCCTTCAAACGTCTCTCCTGTTCAAATCTCCTAAACCCCTCTCCTGTTCAAATCCTCTAAACCCCTCTCCTGTTCAAATCCCTTCAAACCCCTCTCCTGTTCAAATCCCCTAAACCCCTCTCCTGTTCAAATCCCCTAACCCCTCTCCTGTTCAAATCCCCTAACCCCTTTTCTTGTTCAAATCCCTTCAAACGTCTCTCCTGTTCAAATCCTCTAAACCCCTCTCCTGTTCAAATCCTCTAAACCCCTTTCTTGTTCAAATCCCTTCAAACCTCTCTCCTGTTCAAATCCCTTCAAACCTCTCTCCTGTTCAAACCGACTAAACCCTTCTCCTGTTCAAATCCCTTAACCCCCTTTCCTGTTCAAATCCCCTAACCCCCTCTCCTGTTCAAATCCTCTAAACTCCTCTCCTGTTCAAATCCCCTAAACCCTTCTCCTGTTCAAATCCTCTAAACCCCTCTCCTGTTCAAATCCCTCCACATAACCCACACAACAGAACAACAAGACGCAATGACAACATGACAGCCACTGGACAGTTACTCAGCAGATCTGTCGTGTGCGGCGAAGGAACCCGACCACCACCACCACCACCATCATCAAGGCCGGCTGGTCCAGGAAACCGGAGTTACTTCCTGGGACTGTCTGCCCTCTCCACCCGGGGTGGCACGGGGGAGGGGGAGGCGGAGCGGGGTCGGGGTCCGGGGGGCTGGGGCCAGGGCAAGGGGAAGCGGGCCGATGAGGTGGGGGTGGAGAGAGTAGGGGTGGTGGCAGCAGCGGTGACCGTGGGGAGGGTGGAGGGGGGTGCGGGGGTGGGCACGGGCATCTTGGGGGCGCGCAGCGCGGCCTGCATCTCGCGGAGCAGCGCCGTCTGGTCGGTGCTGATCTGCATGTGCAGGTCCGACAACCGCTGCTGCAAGACGCGCTCCATCTGCAGGCGTTCGGCGTCCATCCGGGACAGGATGTCCAGCTTGCTGTCGTCCAGCATCCGGGTGTAGCGGTCCACCTGTCCGCAGAGAGATCATCACCATCATCATCATAATACAGACAGGATGCCCAGCTTGCTGTTGTCCAGCATCTGTGTGTAGCGGTCCAGCTTTACACACAGTGTCATCAGTGTATTGACACTTATGATAATAATAATAATAATTATTATTATTATTGTAACAGGGTGCGTGTATGCGTCTCGTTCACCACACCACACCAGAGTCGGGGTTCGGTTCAAGACGGACACCTTTATTCCCATGAACCATCCACAATTAAAGGGAACAAAACAAACAAAGACAAATCCCTGCAACACACACACACAAAACCCAACCCTGTGTGTTACAGCTGCTGCACTATAAGTACTCTTTATAAATTCTTATATTAAAATCCATACCATCACTCTTTACTCTTTCTCTCCAATCACACGTCAGCCAACATATCTCTTGGCTAAGATTAATAGTTGCAGTTACCAATCAAATTACCTATAACTTTACTAACCTAAAATAATGAGTGAATGTAGAATAATAATTGTCACAATAATAATTTAGTCTATCCTCACTTAATAGTAATACACACACTCCACTATTATCTTAGTGAAGAATTACATTTTTCATTTCAACTTAACCTTCACCGTACTTTGTGGGTCTGACAGACCCATTTTTGCCTTAAAAAATGCCTTTAAAATATATTTGGTGTCCGATTAATTTGAAATTTCATGACTTTTGTTGTCACAACATATGCATCATTTTAGTAAATTAATGTACACTTTAACTGATTAGTTAATCAGTTACGTGATTGTGAAAATTTTTACCTGCATTCCTACGTTGTGGGTCTTACAGACCCATACTCCCGAAAGAAGAGAAAACACTAAGTACCCTTATTCGTAATTCGTGGGTCTCTCAGACCCATACTCGCAAAAGAAGGGAACAAACCAATAATCCCTTTGTACTACGTGGAACGAAGTGATTGTGCGTACATGACTGATGACACATAGGCTACCTCACTGCTTCTGTAGTTGGCTGGCACATCGCATCCGGCTCTCACGGAGAACACAACAGTACAGCAGGCTACCGGTGTCATTGCCTCAGGCAAGTTATATTTTGATGATTATCAAGTTTATTAATTGCCATCAAGTTAGCTTGCCATCTGTTCGATACTTTAGGTCGATTCCAACATCGCCATCTCTGAAGGCATCAGTAAGCATTGCAGAGAACATGAGGCTGAACAGCGTTGGAGCCAGGACGCAGCCTTGCTTGACACCATTTGTGACAGCAAAAGGAGCAGATGTTTCGCCATTGTCCTGGACTCGAGCCTGCATGCCTTCATGGAATTGGCTGACCAAGGAAATAAATTTCCGAGGGCATCCGTACTTTTTTTTTTGTTTTTGTTTTTTTGTTTTGCTGCCCCATCATCTGCGCCGTTTCAGTGGCATTACTCCCACGCCGCTCATTTAGATTCCCCCATACACGGCCACACCCGGGTTCGTCCGTCGCAGTCCCAGCGTCGGCAGTCCACAGGGAACCATCGATGTTAGGTCGCCTGGAGGCCACACACCAGAGGAGACCCTGCACTGCTGCTGAGTCACTTCAGTGGTGTTCAGTGGTGCCTGTTCTGTTTTAACGTACTTAGGACACCACCTACTAAGCCCCCTACTAACGACAATAATGGCTTAGTCGCGGAGCCAGACTGAGCGAGCGTCTCTCCCAGAGTGGAGACCGCCACCACGTCCCTCAAACAACAGCCCCACCATGAATCTGCCGACACTGACGACATTGACAGGACTCACCCAAAGCACAGAAGTGGAGGGGTATCGAAACTGAGGTCACCATGAGAGCAGGGCATGAAAGGTCACAGACTTTGAGACTATTTTGTTTATATTGATGACGATGAAGGGGGAGGAGGATGACGATGATGATGACGATGTTGCTATGGAGGTCCATTTTGGTTTGGGACTGCGTGACGAGGCTGTACTCTACGCTTCCTGTCATAATGATATCCCGGCGTTAACCAGGCCCGAGAGATACAGACACTTGCAGTGTTGGTCAGGTAATTAGAGCAACACACCCAAAGACGCATCCTTGAAGTGGATGACACTCGACTGTGTGGTCCCAGTCTCCCCATTTAAGCCCACAGCACACTCAACTCTGGGTAGGAGCCGGCCACGGGCCGAAAAACCCACCTCCGCTGGGATTCGAACCCGCGTCCTCCCAGCCGTCAGTCCGCGACGCTAACCACTTCGCCACGGCGGCTGGTAGGGCATCCGTACTTGGCCATGATCTTCCACAGTCCCTCTCTACTCACGGTGTCGAAGGCCTTGGTGAGGTTGACATAGGTGGAGAACAGAGCAGCATTTTGCTCCTGACATTTCTCTTGCAGCTGCCTTGCAGCAAACACCATGTCGGTGGTTCCGCGCTCTTTCCGGAATCCACATTGGCTCTCAGGCAAATGACCTTGGTCAAGGTGTGCTGTGAGGCGGTTTAGTAGGATCCTGGCAAGTATCTTGCCTGCGATGGAGAGCAAGGAAATGCCCCGATGGTTATCACAGGCTTGCCGGTTCCCCTTTCACTTGTACAAGTGAATGATAGATGCATCTTTGAAATCCTGGGGGATCATCTCTTCTTTCCACATGAGTGAGTACAGCTGATGGAGCTTCTCAGTCAGCACAGTGCCTCCATCGTTGTAGACCTCTGCTGGTATGGAGTCTGAGCCAGGTGCTTTGCCACTGGATAGCAGATGGATTGCTTTCTGGGTCTCAAGAGGTGTTGGCGGATCGTCCAGTGTTTCGTTGATGGGGACTTGTGGGAGACGGTCTATGGCTTCATCATTTATGAAGGAAGGGCGATTTAAGACACTGTTGAAGTGCTCAGCCCAGCGTTCGATAATTTTCTCCTTCTCGGTGATCAAGGTATTCCCATCTGCACTGAGGAGGGGGGATGATCCTGAGGATGTGGGGCCGTAGACTTCTTTTAAGGCATCATAGAACCTCTTCATATCGTGCCTGTCAGCATATCCCTGGATCTCATCAGCTTTGTCACTCAGCCACTTATCCTGCATCTGGCGTAACTTTTGCTGAACAGTCCTGCGGATGGCATCGTACGCATCCTTTTTTGATGTGGACTTTGGGTTGCTGAGGTAGGCTTGATGCAGACGGCGTTTCTCATCCAGAAGCTGCTTGATTTCATCACAGTTTTCATCAAACCAGTCTTTGTGCTTTCTGGTCATGGGTCCCAGGGTCTCTGAAGCTGTACTATAGATCAGCTCACGCAGGGTCCTCCAGTCAGACTCCACATTCTGGTTGTCCAGAGAGGCGGATTCCAGACGATCTTCCAGCAGCTCCACAAAGGACTGTTTGATGGTGATGTTTTTCAGCTTAGCGATGTTAAGCCGTTTTGGAGCCTTCTGGCCTTGGGGGCGTCTCTTGGGCTGGATTCGAATATTCAGCTTCGAGACTACAAGGCGATGGTCTGTCCAACACTCGGCGCCGCACATGGTCTTTGTTAAACGTACATCTTGCCTATCCCTTTTCCTGACGATGACATATATATATATATGTGTGTGTGTGTGTGTGTGTGTGTGTGTGTGTGTGCGTGCATGCATGTGCGTGCGTGTGCGTGCGTGCGTGCGTGCGTACACCCGCACATTCCAATATTCCGTTGCTCCTACAGTACACATGCAAACACACACATACCTCATCCTCTACACACACACGAACACACACACACATGCGCGCGCGCACAGAGCTCTCCTGACGTGTATACTTACATGCTCGCGCACGCACACAAATACACACACACACACACACACACACACACACACACAAATATATATATATATATATATACAGAGGCTGCCACACATACACACACACACATACAGAGGCTGCCACACACAGACACACAGATACAGACACAGACATACAGAGGCTGCTATTGATTGGCCGGAAGAGGGGTGGGAAAAGATCTGATGACAGGAACGTGTTGCTCAGTCTATTGAAGTTGGAAAAGCCCACATTAATTTGTATGGGTCTGTCAGACCCACGATGTATGAATAGGGGGTAAGCTCTGGATTCCTTCTTTAGCGAGTGTGGGTCTGTGAGACCCACAAAATATGGATAAGTGGGAAAATAACCAAGTACGGTGAAGGTTAAACTCTTAGGCAAACCTCAAAAAAAAACATTATTGACAGTAGTAGTAGCAATAATAATAATCATCACCATCCATACCCTAACCATACTGCACGAACACAGTTCAGTATTATATAATCACTCAAAAATAGGCAAGGCTTGTCAACCAGTTTACCACATACCAAGATTTCCGCCATACCAGAAACCTAATTTATAATAGTCCAACCATACTTGCTGAGCATAGTTAATTCACAATTTTTCCTTCAAAACCCAGCAGTTATGTTTCCAATAACAACTGTAATATAAGCATACCATAAATCACTAAGTTACTGATAACTAAGTTAGGTTACAGTTATCAAACAAACAAAATATCTCAAGTCATAACAGAGATGACACATACCCCACGAGTGTAGCAGAGGCACATGTGTACACCACACTGACCGCCAGTCTGACCATCCGGGTACGGGTAGTAAGTAACTTCACTACCCTCCAGCATGGAAGCAAGTCACACCGGCCAAGACCCCCTTCTGCTCCCCAGACAACGCGCACTAAACTCTCCTGTGGCCTGCATCTAGTGAACTGTTTTTCATTCAAACCTAACCGTATCAGAATATGCCTAAATCCAAATAAGAATAGTGGGAGAAACCGAATGAGAATAAACAAGGGAAGCAACTAACCCTTGGATGATATTTAACCTGGTGTATTAATTAGCTCCCTTACTCATAAACTCATACTCATAAACATAATTATCTATCTCTATAATATCCCTACCACATTATTATTATACTAGTACTGGTACTAGTACTACTATAGACAGGATGTTCAGCTTGCTGTCGACCAGCACCTGTGAGTAGCGGTCCATCTGACCACACAGACAGTGTCATCAGTAAAATGACAACGACAACAACAATGATGACACCACCACCACCACCACCACCACTACTACAGACAGGATGTTCAGCTTGCTGTCGACCCTCATCTGCGTTAGCGGTCCACTGACCAAGCACACAGGAAGCACATTACTACTATTACTGCTACTACTACCAAAGAAAAAGAAAAAAAAAAAAAAATCTCGAAGGTCTCACAGCTAGTTAATTCATTTTTACTAGCTGCGTCCAGGGCTGGGCATAGGAAGGTGGGGCCCAGTCCTCTCCATCCGCCTGTCTAACATTGCCAGACCGATGCCAGCTATCCATTCTGTGTGGGGTGAGGACAGTCAGAGAAAAATGATTTCCATAGGAACTCAACAGCTTGTCGAAACAGGGCATTGGACTTTGATTACCGGGGAACAGAAATCCAATACAGAATCGATTCTGCCACGTCGTCAGCATACACAATTACTTCTACTGTAATCAACGTCAATTTCATCGTCATCGTCATTACCACCACTATTATCACCATACCCTTGTCACCACCACCACCATCATTGTCATTATTATCATGAGCAACATACCCCTCCTTTTCTCATCCAACCCTCTCAATCTGTTCACCACACAACCAACATTAATTAGCTGATGAATCTGTCGTGGTTAATGCATGCTGGGTAGAAGAAGACAAAAATGACTGCAGGATTCTTCAAAGACAAAAAACTAAAGTTTATAAAAACCTTTTGGGTGGTAGTTGAATCCTCTTTGTTTTGACACGACGTTTCGGACCACTGGCCCGTTGTCAAGTGATGAGAAGAGGACAGTGTGAATTTGAAAGCCTATGTGAGGAAAGGGTGATGACATCTCACTACTTTCTGTTTTGATGGGCCATGCACACTAAACACTTGCTGATCACCATTCAGTGCCATACGTACTCACTCACACCCACACACACACACCCACACACAAACACATAAAATAAATTGCATACACATATATATTGCTTCTAAAAAGAGGGATAGGAGGTAAAGAAAGAATAAGGACAGAGAGATCAAGGCAGAAGGGCCCAGGCGCTGGACGTCAGTGACTCTGACGTTCAATCCACTCGGCTGTGCGGTCCCCAAGCGGTCAATGACGCGGCTCTCCATGTACTTTCTGTACGTGCTGTCACTGGGGTTCTGCCACACAGCTGAGATTCTTCAGCTTCACACAGCTGTGTGGCAGAACCCCAGTGACAGCACGTACACGTGGGCGAGAATTCAGCGCTCTCACCATTCCTCTACCACACGTGCTGACCCAGCCTTACCTCTATCCTCTTCAGAATGTCACTTTAATGCTACACATTACCACGTGCTGACCCAGCCTTACCTCTATCCTCTTCAGAATGTCACTTTAATGCTACACATTACCACGTGCTGACCCAGCCTTACCTCTAGATATCCTCTTCAGAAGGTCACCCTAATGCTACACATTACCACGTGCTAACCCAGCCTTACCTCTATCCCTATTCACAAGGTCACTCTAATGCTACACATTACCACGTTCTAACCCAGCCTTACCTCTATCCCTCTTCAGAAGGTCACTCTAATGCTACACATTACCAGGTGCTGACCCAGCCTTACCTCTATCCCTCTTCAGAAGGTCACTCTAATGCTACACATTACCACGTGCTGACCCAGCCTTACCTCTATCCCTCTTCAGAAGGTCACTCTAATGCTACACATTACCAGGTGCTGACCCAGCCTTACCTCTATCCTCCTTCAGAAGGTCACTCTAATGCTACACATTACCACGTGCTGACCCAGCCTTACCTCTATCCTCCTTCAGAAGGTCACTCTAATGCTACACATTACCACGTGCTGACCCAGCCTTACCTCTATCCCTCTCCAGAAGGTCACTCTAATGCTACACATTACCACGTGCTGACCCAGCCTTACCTCTATCCTTCCTCAGAAGGTCACTCTAATGCTACACATTACCACGTGCTGACCCAGCCTTACCTCTATCCCTCTTCAGAAGGTCACTCTAATGCTACACATTACCACGTGTCTACTCTACCTCACCTCAAAGGGTCACTCTAATGCTGCACGTGACCAGTCAGTTCAAATTGCACACAAAGACAGGCATATGCGTCCTGGTCATTAGTGTCTTAGTGGGCCAGTGAATAGTGAACAAGTCTGGAGGGAAAAACAAACAACAAACAAACAAAAAACCCGAAACACTTCGACCCACCAGGTGCGTTAGGTACCGGGGATCGAACGCAGTACACTCTGGGCGAGAAATCTACGCTTTGACCATTCGGCCACCACCACTCCCCGATAACCCACCCACCTCCGCCACCCTACCCCTACCCTATCTCCCCCCCCCTCGCCCCCCCCTTTCCCCCACCCCCACGCCCCCACTCTCAGCTCACCTCTCTAAGGCGCGTGTCGGCGAAGGATCTGACGAGGTCCATCTGCTCTTCCTGCAGGGCGGAGACCCGCGCGCTGTCCTCGCGCACACTGCTGACCTCGCGCTGCACGCGGGACGTGGCCGTCTGCACCTCGTCCAACCGCTTCTCCATCTTGGCCGCCATCCGCTCGATCTGCCGCCGCATCTGCTCCTCTGCTGAGGCTGGGTGAAGGACGGCAATGGGGTGTTGTGTGATGTGTGTGATGTGTGTACGGTGGGTGTTGTGTAGTTTGTGTATATGTGTGGTGTGTGTAGGGTGGGTGTTGTGTAGTTTGTGTATATGTGTGATGTGTGTAGGGTGGGTGTTGTGTAGTTTGTGTATGATACTCAGTCGTGTCCGACTATGACCGTCAAAACAGCAGAGGATGCAACTGCTGTCCTGACTATCTGGGCTAGAATTTGATCATGGTGGGGAGTGTCTTGCCCAAGTTACATCCCCACTGTCTCGACCAAGAGGGTTTTAGGACAGTCGGCGTTGGGATGGTTCCCAAAGGCCAACTAGCCCCCGAGGCTGCAGCACTAAGAGCCAGTGCAATTGTGCCTCCTAGTTTGAGAGTCATAGTTCATCACAAAGGACTAAGTTGTAAATGATTTCCCACCGCGCTGTGTGAACGAACACATGAATTAGTGCTTGAGAGTTTGAGTGTTTTGTACATGGTTATGCATGTAAGTTTTTCATTAAGTGTTTCGAATGAATGTTTCGAATGAACTCAACGATACTATCTATCTATCTATCTATCTATCTATCTGTCTGTCTGTCTGTCTGTCTGTCTATTTATTTATTAGTAGTGGTATTAATATCTCTCTCCATACGAACGGCGAAAGAGACGACGCTAACAGCGTTTCACCCCAATTACCATCATCAAAATATTGCAAGCGGAAGGCTCTTATACTGAAGAGGTGAATGTTGACAAAGAATACCACAATTCTGACGACGGAAGCTAAAGGTTGGGTCATTCAGACACCCGCTGGGCATCCGAGGGGTCTGTGTAGAGGAGAAGAGAGGACTGGCCGTACTGAGTGAGTTAAGAATTTTTTCCCTTCTTCTTCTTTCCTTTTATCTTTCTTTCTTTATCTATTGCTGCCCGACCATCTGCACCGTTTCATTGGCATAACTCATTGCCGCTCATTCCGAGTCCTCCACCCCGAACCCCCACCCCACCCCTCATCCCCCAGCACCCACACACCCCACAACCACACACCACACAGCCACACACCCCACAACCACACACCACACACCCACACCCGCTGGGTTTCTTCTGTCGCAATCTCAGCGTCGTCACTTCACAGGGAACTATCGATGTTAGGTCGCCGGGAGGCCACACACTAGAGGACACCCTGCACTGTTGCTGAGTCACTTCGGTGGTGTTCAGCGATACCTTTTCTGACTCAACATACACAGGACCTACTTAGCCCGCCATTAAAAATAAAAATCGCTAAGTCGCGGAACCAGACAGGATTAAACCAGTCTCTCTGTAAATTGAAGCTGGATCGGATTTCTACCCCAACTGAAGGGCACCCCGAAAAAATTGCACGTAAGGCGAGGATGGTTGCAACCCTCAACACATGTCAACCCCTACCAAGGTTTGTGCATCAGAGATTGACCCCTGACCCATCCCCCATGCCAAGAGGTAGCCACTGTCAACCTCCCCCCACCCACACACACATACACACAAGAGGATGTCAATTCACAACTAGTGTATGATGTATGATACAGCACACAGGTCAGACAACAGCTACTGACCCCCACCCCCTCCACTCCCACATAATAAGGTGTACAACTAACAGACTGAAAACTGACGACATTGGCTGATAAAAGCCCTGCACGTATGACAAATTGCCACTGGCAGTGCACAGTGTGATCCGGACAAAACCTATTTACTTGCCAAATATGGCACAGAAACAAACTGAATGTCTGATATTAATAACGAGGACACATGATCCCATTGAGCTGACAGGTTTGCAGCGGCTCCTGACAGAGCAAGCACACTGATAGTGTGTGAAGACATGTCCCGGCATTCAGCAGATAACCGCACCCCACACCACCCCACCTCCTTTCCCTGTTCCTCAACACTCCCGCTCATAATCATCCTGCCCCAATCAGTCCATCAGCGAACGTGTGGATAAAAAACGAAACAAGCAAAAAAACAACAAACAAGCCAACAAAATAGACTTGTGTGGTGCTTGGGGAAAACCACAACCAGATGACCCAGACATACGACCCTGACTCAGCCGCTGGCTACATGATCACTAACGCAGATCAGTTTCAGTTTCAGTAGCTCAAGGCGGCGTCACTGCGTTCGGACAAATCCATATACGCTACACCACATCTGCCAAGCAGATGCCTGACCAGCAGCGTAACCCAACGCGCTTAGTCAGGCCTTGAGGAAAAAAAAAAAAAAAAAAGAGGTGAATAATGATAGATAAGCTTACACAAATAAATAGTAACTATAATGTAAAAAAAAACAACAACAAAAAAAAACAACTAACGCAGATTGATTTTACTATTCATAATTGTAATTGCTGTTGTGTTGTTTTTTTTCCCCCAGGAGTCTGCAAGCAGAGGCTGCACCGCTTGTCAGTAGCCAAGCAAGTGCGAGCGTAGTTGAGTGTGCATGTACGTGTGTATATGACGTGTTTTTTGTGTGTGTGTTTTTTTTTCATTCTTGGAAAGATGGCGTTTGATCTTTTATCGGGCTTGCTTTAAATTAGCTGTGTGGTCTTTTTTTTTATTTAATGCATGTTGTCTTTTGTTCTGGTAATTCATATACATCAGAGACCACTTCTCGTGATCTGATTTATCTCAGATAATAAAGTGAGTCTGATTCCTGTACTTCCCCCTCACCTCCCTGCTCTCTCTCTCCCTCTCCGTGTTTCCGTCTGTCTGTCTGTCTCATTGTCTGTCTGTCTGTCTGTCTCATGTCTCTGTCTCTCTGTCTGTCTGTCTCTGTCTCTCTCTGTCATTCCCCAACCACCACTGTCCCACGAGGACAAAAACCGTGGAAGCGTACACCATCCAGCAGTTGCACTTTCCAAAAAAAAGAAAAAAGAAAAAAAAAGTTTTTGATTAACAAAATGTACATACGCAGAATGGTAGGAGATTTATCTCAGCTAAATGATGCGGTATGCTATCTCATTTCAGTATTCTTAACTCACTCAGTACGGCCAGTCCTCTCTTCTCCTCTACACAGACCCCTCGGATGTCCAGTGGGTGTCTGAATGACCCAACCTTTAGCTTCCGTCCTCAGAATTGTGGTATTCTTTGTCAACATTCACCTCTTCAGTATAACAGCCTTCCGTTTGCAATATTTTGATGATGGTAATTGGGGTGAAACGCTGTTAACGTTGTCTCTTTCGCCGTTCGTATGGAGAGAGTTAAGGTCAAACATGCCTCGCCTGTCTGTTGTGGGTATCATTTTGATATGTCTATGACAAACAATCTTTCGCACAGAACGACAGACAGCCAGACAGACCGACAGGCAAACATGCAGCCATGCAGACAGACACACACATATAGGCATGTATCAGCATACTTACACGTATTCTTGTATTACATCATGTCAAACCACATAAAAGCACATCGCAGCACACTGGGCCCACCTT
>NC_134886.1:2558848-2643848 GCF_041734735.1 Babylonia areolata
TGGTTCTTCAGCCACTGCGGCCGGTGGATGGGGTCATTGTGGTCTGTTTTAGACAGTGCCAACGTTCCTTGTCAACACCTGATTGTGGCTCTGTGGCTGATTTGTTGCCTGCAGTGTGGTTGTTCTTCTTGTTCTCGTTCTTCTTAACTCTCTCCATACGAACGGCGAAAGAGACGACGTTAACAGCGTTTCACCCCAGTTACCATCATCAAAATATTGCAAGCGGAAGGCTCTTATACTGAAGAGGTGAATGTTGACAAAGAATACCACAATTCTGGCGACGGAAGCTAAAGGTTGGGTCATTCAGACACCCACTGGACATCCGGGGGGTCTGGGTAGAGGAGAAGAGAGGACTGGCCGTACCGAGTGAGTTAAGCAAAGCAGCGCTACGCAACGCAACACAGCACAACGCATCACTGCACAGCACAGCGAAGCACACCACACTACACAACACTACATTGAACTAATTTTCTGCTCTGGACTACTCTACACTAGACTAGACTAGACTACACTACACTACACTACGCTACAACACAAAACAGCACAATATAGCAAATACAACACTATACGGCACAATAGAAGCAGGCAGTAATGTTATGATGTTGTTTTGACAGGTGTTGAACAAGCTCCCTGATAACCTCCGTTATTCTGATTCCCTCGCATCTTTTAAATCTCGTCTCAAAACTCACCTTTTCCCTCAGCAATAAGTTCAATTGTGGTAGGTCCACTTCCTTTGCGTTAGCTGTGCTTGACTATGTGTGTATACATATGTATGTGTACATAACTACATGCATGTATATGAATGTGTATTGTGTGTGCGTGTGTTTATGTAAGTTTGTGCCTGCCTGTGTGTGCGTATGTGTTAGGGTAGCTGTTAGATACACATGTATGTTAAAATGTATGTATGCAGTGTGTGTGTGTGTGTGTGTGTGTGTGTGTGTGTGTGTGTGTGTGTGTGTGTGTGTGTGTGTGTGTGTAGTCACATTTTGATGTGTGTATGTAACATAGATATAATGTTTTATGTTAACAAAAGCGTTTTTGTAAAGCACCTAGAGCAGATTTCTGGATAGTGTGCTATATAAGTATCCATTATTATTATTATTACAGACTCTGGGAAGCAGGGTGTGACGTCATGAAGCTGTGATGACACGTATTGACACCTGTATGGCACCTGTTGCAGAATCTGAAAACAGACAATAACGTCATGATGATGTATGACACCTGTTGCAGAATCTGGAAGCAGGCAATGACGTCATGATAATGTATGACACCTGTTCCAGAATCTGGAGGCAGGCAGTGACGTCATGATAATGTATAACACGGGTTGCAGAATCTTGGAAGCAGGCTGTGACGTCATGATGATGTATGACGACACGTGTTGCAGAACATGGAAGCAGGCAGTGACGACGTGATGGAGAAGCTCAAACGCCTCTATCGCCAGTAAAATGTGACGTCACCTCCCATCATGCAACCCTGGCGGAAGTTCACGTGCTGCCCCCTACAGTTTCACAGAACAGCAGGTTTCCGAAAGGCCCTGACCTCTCACTGAAGAAGATTTGAAGCGTTCAGTTCTACTGAGTTTATTTTCCACATGTTCCTTCTCTCCTTGTGTTTGGTAGAAGAAGAGGATGAATCGGTGAAATGTTCATATCTATTGGTTGTTATATGAGCGCTACTTGTTAGAAACTTACGTTAACATTATGCTTTGGATTGTTTATCAAGCTTGGTTTAAAACACATTTTTAGAGTATTTGCCTCTTCGTAAGAACTCTTGTCAGCGTTTGACAAAATCAGAAACGTATTTTGGAAAATCCATGAAGCTTACATCATACTCGTAGTTCACACAAACAAACAAACAAAAAAGAAAGAAAAAAAAAAAAAGATTTCCCTGAAGTGATGGCAGTGAATTACAGCAGTCATCTCCCATCTTCACTCACAAAGTATTGTCAGACTGATGTTGGAATCGTGCTCTGGAAACCCAATGCACAAGTTATGTTTTTAACGTAGTCATTCTACTGCGTAAATAAGTAAATAAATGAATGAATAAATAGATAATAACTAACTAACTAACTAGCTAACTACCTATACCTACCTATCCACCTACCTGTCTATCTATCTATCTATCTATTTATGCTCAATGACAGTGTATGATTCTGTTGACATCAGGCGTAACATGCAACAGTCATGATGTCGCACATTACCTTGTGACGGACTCCGACGTTTAAGTTCAAAATCAGTTCAAAATGATATCGTTCGTTCACAGTTACATCATGCTATTTGATTTCTTTCTCTAGTTTACGACAGAATCTGTAGAGAAGGGAAAAAAGCTTCGTGGTAAACTCCTTCAGCGAACTTCGTTCTTAAACTTTCTTGGTATTTTCGTTTGTTTTTTTTGTTTTGTTTTTTCATCCACATTCGTTCTTTTTTCTGTGTGTTTTAAGTCATACTTAGTTCAGTTAGAATTGTTTAGATAGAAATATGTAAGTTCTATGACTTGCAATGAAACCAGACTTTCAGGCAGTATACTAAGGCAATAGCAGTTGTGGAAAGTTTCCATTTTTTTTCCTGATGATCTCACGTTTTGGGAGCTGTTGGTCTATCCTGATTGATGTTGTAGATAGATTGATGATGTGTTGTGTGTTGGCATGTGAAGAAAAAGCAGAATAAAATGAAAGGTCTTGAAACACATCACTTCTTGTTGGTTAGAAGGCTGGGTGTGGCGGACATGTCTCCATCTCTGTCTCTCTCTTTCTCTCTCTGTCTCCCTCTCTCTCCCCCCCCCCCCCTCCCGCCCCATCCACTGTTCCCCCCTCCTATCGCTTCTCTTCTCTGTCTTTGAATATTTTTAATGGATGCTGCAATGGAGAAAAGGAAGGAGAGTATACTCTGAAAAAAATACTACTGGCCGCTCTCTTTCAAGAAAAAATTTAGATGAAAAACAACAGCAACAAAAACATCATATATTTAAGTGATTGATAAAAAGAAAGAAAGAAAGAAAGAAAAAAAAAAAAAAAAAAAAAAAAAAGGCACAGAAGCAGTCTGGCACGATTTACATTACAAAGGGTGAATGATGAATTATATGAGACGCCTTTCCTCGGTCGGACACCAAGCTCTAAGCGCTTTACAAACAAGGGGTCATTGCACAAAAGGCTGTCTACCTGGGCAAAGCCGACTGACGGCTGCCACTAGGCGCTCATCATTCGTTTCCTGTTCGACGGGCGCAATAGCTGAATGGTTAAAGCGTTGGACTTTCAATCTGAGGGTCCCGGGTTCGAATCACGGTGACGGCGCCTGGTGGGTAAAGGGTGGAGATTTTTACGATCTCCCAGGTCAACATATGTGCAGACCTGCTAGTGCCTGAACCCCCTTCGTGTGTATATGCAAGCAGAAGATCAAATACGCACGTTAAAGATCCTGTAATCCATGTCAGCGTTCGGTGGGTTATGGAAACAGAACATACCCAGCATGCACACCCCCGAAAACGGAGTATGGCTGCCTACATGGCGGGGTAAAAACGGTCATACACGAAAAAGCCCACTCGTGTGCATACGAGTGAACGCAGAAGAAGAAGTTTCCTGTTTTCAGATTTCAGGCACGCAGACACACACACACACACACTCAGACAGACATGTAACATTCTACGTGGGTGGTCAATGGGTCCAAGGGACCGCCTGTCTGTCTTCTACCCAACGGGCCAGGTACGGCTCCGTTTCTCCAGTCGTTCTTCCTTTCGTCACCAACTTCACTCGTGGTTTTCGCTTCGTCCTGACGTCGTTGCATTGACTGTACGGGTTTTCCCTTCTTTCAGTCCTTTACGTCGTTGCATTGACTGTACGGGTTTGTCCTTTCAGTCCTTTACGTCGTTGCATTGACTGTACGGGTTTGTCCTTTCAGTCCTTTACGTCGTTGCATTGACTGTACGGGTTTGTCCTTCTTTCAGTCCTTTACGTCGTTGCATTGACTGTACGGGTTTGTCCTTTCAGTTCTTTACGTCGTTGCATTGACTGTACGGGTTTATCCTTTCAGTCCTTTACGTCGTTTTATTGACTGTACGGGTTTGTCCTTCTTTCAGTCCTTTACGTCGGTGCATTGACTGTACGGGTTTGTCCTTTCAGTCCTGTACGTCGTTGTATTGACTGTACGGGTTTGTCCTTCTTTCAGTCCTTTACGTCGTTGCATTGACTGTACGGGTTTATCCTTCTTTCAGTCCTTTACGTCGTTGCATTGACTGTACGGGTTTGTCCTTTCAGTCCTTTACGTCGTTGCATTGACTGTACGGGTTTGTCCTTTCAGTCCTTTACGTCGTTGTATTGACTGTACGGGTTTGTCCTTCTTTCAGTCCTTTACGTCGTTGCATTGACTGTACGGGTTTGTCCTTTCAGTCCTTTACGTCGTTGCATTGACTGTACGGGTTTGTCCTTTCAGTCCTTTACGTCGTTGCACTGACTGTACGGGTTTGTCCTTTCAGTCCTTTACGTCGTTGCATTGACTGTACGGGTTTGTCCTTCTTTCAGTCCTTTACGTCGTTGCATTGACTGTACGGGTTTGTCCTTTCAGTCCTTTACGTCGTTGCATTGACTGTACGGGTTTATCCTTTCAGTCCTTTATGTCGTTTTATTGACTGTACGGGTTTGTCCTTTCAGTCCTTTACGTCGTTGCATTGACTGTGCGGGTTTGTCCTTTCAGTCCTTTACGTCGTTGCATTGACTGTACGGGTTTGTCCTTTCAGTCCTTAACGTCGTTGTATTGACTGTACAGGTTTGTCCTTTCAGTCCTGTACGTCGTTGCATTGACTGTACGGGTTTATCCTTTCAGTCCTTCACGTCGTTGTATTGACTGTACGGGTTTGTCCTTTCAGTCCTTCACGTCGTTGCATTGACTGTACGAGTTTGTCCTTCTTTCAGCCCGTAAAGCGACCAGTTCTGCCTGAGGCACCAAAGAGAGTTTCAGTTTCAGTCTCTCAAGAAAGCGTCACTGCGTTCGAACAAATCCATACACACCACACTATATCTGCTATGCAAAATGCCTGGCCAGCAGCATAACCCAACGCGCTCAATCAGGCCTTGAATGCATGCTTATATATTTGTGTACCTATCAGAATCGTGGTTTTCTTCTGCACAATTTTGCCAGAAGACACCACTCTCGTTGCCATGGGTTCTTTTTCAGTGCGCCAAGTGCGTGCTGCACACGGGAACTCGATTTATCGTCTCATCAGAATGACTAGACGCTCAGTTTGATTTCCCAGTCAAACTTAGGCGAAAGTGCGAGAGCGGAATTCGAACCCACACCCTCTCCGACTCTTTATATTGACAGCCGAACGTCTTAACCATTCTGTCACCTTCCTCCTACCGAAGAGAGAGAGAGAGAGAGAGAGAGAGAGAGAGAGAGAGAGCCTGGGTTGTTCAGGAAAGGATGTTCCAGTATTCACATGTGATGCTGGATGTGACACTCTGTGCTCATAACTTATGATGACAGCAACATTGCTGAGAACTGTGAAGTGATGATGTGTGTGGAGCGTTTCAAGGTGCTGTCTTTGGATATTTCTTCAGAACGGTTGACACCTATTCCTTGATGTTTATATACACTGATTATGCAGACAACAAAATCTCGTAAATAATACGTTTCAACAAGATAACTGAAACTGTTCACAGATAAGTTCTGGCTTTATCTTTCTCACTTTCTGCGTGCGGTGCATGTGAAAAGGAATGAATGAAAGGTAAAACCCACTTAACATTTTGTGTGTGTGTGTGTGTGTGTGTGTGTGTGTGTGTGTGTGTGTGTGTGTGTGTGTGTGTGTGTGTGTGTGTGTGTGCGAGTGTGTGTGCGCGCGCACACACACACACACGCACACCACATACACCACCACCACATACCTAACGCCTAAACACAGCGAGGTACAAGCATGCCGGGGCATACTGACGCTGACACAAAATACACTTACGTGCTACGTGTAAGAGGAAGGTGGCAGAATGGTTACGACGCTTACCTTCCAATACAGTGTCCGTGAGGGTCTGGGTTCGATTCCCAATCTCGCCCTTTCTCCCAAGGTTCACTGGAAAATCAAACTGAGCATCTAGTCATTCGGATTAGTATTGTCTTCTGACAAAATTCTGTGGACAAAATCCACTCTGATAGGTAAAATATGCATGCACTCAAGGCCTGACCAGCAGGCGTGGTGTTGGGGATATGGGTTTGTCCGAACGCTGTGACACCTCCCTGAGAAACTGAGAATCTGTATGTCTGTCTCTGTCTCTCTCTGATGACATCTCTCTCTCTCTCTCTCTCTCTCTCTCTCTCTCTGACTCACTGTCCTATCCATCTGTCAAACTTAGTGTGTATGGGGAGGGAGGGGGTACTGTCAGTGTGTGTGCGCGCGTGTGTGTGTATGTATGTGTGTGCGCTCGCGCGTGTGTGTGTGCATGTGTGAGCATGGGTGTGTGTGTGTGTGTGTGTGTGTGTGGGGGGGGGGTTGTTTTCTTCATTATGTATACCCTTCTGCATGAATACCTTTTCCTTTCATAAATTTTATGTGTGTGCTATTTGTAATAGATGTAGATTAGCAAGGACAGATTGGAAGAATAGGGAATGCATAAAATCTTAATCCTTGAATAAAAACGTTTTGAGTTCTGAGTTATCTCTCTCTCACTCTCTCTCTCTCCCTCCCCCCCTCTCTCTCTCTCTCTCTCTTATACATACACACTGCACACGGCACACATAAAAATACACCAACACATTTTCATACATATGTGTACGCGCACCAGAAAATCATCGAGAAGATCAAACAATCCTCACAGATAATTCATGATTCATTCGTCATATACGCTGAGAAGCGCTACTACGTTTTTGTTTTTGTTGTTTTCTTTTTCAGAACTATTCAGTGTTTCTTTCCGGCATGCGGTGTTCTGGCACACAATGCCAACAGTCTGGCTGGCGGTTCAGCTATTACCCCGCTCCTCCCACAACCACAACCATGACTCCTTTCTTTCTCCTTCGTCGTGGGTCATTGTCCCCAACGGTGCTGTTCTGTTGAAGAACTGAATCCACTCTGGCACAAACACACACACACACACACACACACACACACACACACACACGCACACACACACTGGCACACCCAGACAGACAGACAGACAGACAGGGAAACACACACACACACACACACACACACACACACACACTGGCACACGCACAATGAAAGCATCCCGAAGCAATCAAACACTGGAAAGGTGGATAACCACGATGTCCGTGTGGCAATCCATTGCTGTTAAAGCCCGAGTTATTTCCTGTTCATCAGAGCTCCAACAGAGAAGCGTAAATTGCAGAACGGGAAAAAAATGGGGGGGGGGGGGGGAGGGGGGGGAAGGGATCAGTCTACACGCTTTGTCACCACCTTGAATCTGTTACTGGAACTTTAAACAAAATTCTGTCAAGTCACCAGAAATTGGAGTGATGGCCTAAAGGTAACGCGTCCGCCTAGGAAGCAAGAGAATCCGTCTGAGCGCGCTGGTTCGAATCACGGCTCAGCCGCCGATAGTTTTCTCCCCCTCCACTAGACCTTGAGTGGTGGTCTGGATGCTAGTCATTCGGATGAGACAATAAACCGAGGTCCCGTGTGCAGCATGCACTTAGCGCACGCAAAACAACCCACGTCAACAAAAGGGTTGTTCCAGGCAAAATTCTGAAGAAAAATCCACTTCGATAGGAAAAACAAATAAAACTACAGGCTGGAAAAAGTACAAAAAAAGGACTGGCGCTGTAGTATAGCGACGCGCTCTCCCTGGGGAGAACAGCCCGAGTTTCACACAGAGAAATCTGTTGTGATCAAAAGAAATACAAATACAAATAGCGACAATCGTTATCCAACACTAAACCGGAAGTGTTGGCAGGGACGCTCGCGCGCGAGTCGCACAAGAACGAGAACCTGAGTAAAACTCAAAAATAGCGTTCTATTTTTGCGTCCATGTTTAAAAACCCCGGAACTCAATGAGAACAAATCAAAGGGAATAGACAGCGCGCCGAGAACAGCGTGGCAGACACAACTGCAGTGATACAGACGAACACAGGCTTGTTCTGGTGTGACAGTGTATTTTCCATTTATGTCGTGGTCAAGCAGGCGGGTGACTCGTAGTTTTCAGCATGCCCACGAAAGGCGGATGACAACAGAACGGAGATCTGCATCTGCATCAGTTAAGTACATCGCTGTCGCCAAGATTATGGCATTATCGCGACGGGAGGGGGTGTGCGCAGCTTAGCAGGTTCACTGTTGAGATGTTAATAGTTTTTTGAAGATCTCAGAAGTTGGTGCTCTTACCAGATGATGACCAGATTTAGGATTTGCATGCAAACGAAAGCTGTTCAGTAGGTTTTAATGTGCACTCTAACAGGTTAGCGAAAAATACAGTATAGTTTATCTTCCAGTAAATGTGCAATAACCATTGCTTCAGCCATCTTCACTTATCCGATAACCCAGTGGAAGGTCGTCGGATGGCACCGCACATGATTTTCCATTGCACATCAATAAATATCATTCAATACGGGTGCTTGATGTAACATTCAGAAAGCGAAACCTATTTGTATTGTAAAGCTGAAACATGACGAATCAAGCTGGAAAAGAATGGGTGCGTTATGTCAAGCTGAAGCTGAAAGTGACAGCCGGTATTATCAGAACATGGATACCGTCGTGGCTGACTGCTGTTCGCGGTTTGAGTCTCTGTGTGTTTCTCTGCTCCACCTTCTCTGTGTCAGTGTCTTGGGCATCGCTTGTGGCATTTCTTGTGCTGATTGGTAAGTGTGTGTGTGTGTGTGTGCGTGGGTGCGTGTGTGTGTGTGTGTGTGTGTGTGTGCATGCATGTGCGTGCTATAGTGTGTGTATGCGTGTGCGTGAGTGTGTGTGTGTGTGTGTGTGTGTGTGTGTGTGTGTGTGTGTGTGTGTGTGTGTGTGTGTGTGTGTGTGTGTGTGTGTGTGTGTGTTTGTGTATGTGTGTGTTAGTGTGTGCATGTGTTCGTATGTGTATTAGTGTGTGTGTGTGTGTGTGTGTGTGTGTGTGTGCATGTTTTAGTATGTTTGTTTGCTTTGTGTGTGTGTGTGTGGTGTATATATGCTTGTTTGTTTATGTGTGTGTGTGTGTGATTTCATGTCTTTAAGGTCTTATATTGGTCTTCTTTTTGCATGTCAAAGGGGTGTAGTGTAACTCTCAGTGATGTATCAGGAGAATGTATGAATATGAGGAAATGACAGAATTATTGTCATTCATTTTATCAAATTATTTTATTTTGTCTTTGACAGTTGCCAGGATTTGGGCCATTCTTATGTGGTAGGGATATTATAGTTTCAGTTTCACTTTCTCAAGGAGGCGTCACTGCGTTCGGACAAATCCATACACGCTACACCACATCTGTTGAGCAGATGCCTGACCAGCAGCATAACCCAACGCGCTTAGTCAGGTCTTGAGTGCATGCTTACATATTTGTGTACCTATGAAAGTGGATTTCATTTTATGTAATTTTGCCAGAGGACAACACTCTCGTTGCCATGGGTTCTTTTTCAGTGCGCCAAGTGCATGCTGCACACGGGACCTCGGTTTATCATCTCATCCGAAAGACTAGACACTCAGTTTGATTTTCCAGTCAAACTTAGGAGAAAGGGCGAGAGCGGGATTCGAACCCACACCCTCACGGACTCTCTGTATTGGCAGCTGAGCGTCTTAACCATTCTGCCACCTTCCTCCCTTAGTAGGGATATTATAGACATTGATAATTATGTTTATGAGTACGAGTTTATGAGTAAGGGAGCTAATTAATACACCAGGTTAAATATCATCCAAGGGTTAGTTGCTTCCCTTGTTTATTCTCATTCGGTTTCTCCCACTATTCTTATTTGGATTTAGGCATATTCTGAAACGGTTAGGTTTGAATGAAAAACAGTTCACTAGATGCAGGCCACAAGACAGTTTAGTGCGCGTTTTTTGGGGAGCAGAAAGGGTCTTGGCCGGTGTGACTTGCTTCCATGCTGGAGGGTAGTGAAGTTACTTACTACCCGTACCCGGATGGTCAGACTGGCGGTCAGTGTGGTGTACACATGTGCCTCTGCTACACTCGTGGGGTATGTGTCATCTCTGTTATGACTTGAGATATTTTGTTTGTTTATTTTGTTGTTTCAGTTTCAGTAGCTCAAGGAGGCGTCACTGCGTTCGGACAAAACCATATACGCTACACCACATCTGCCAAGCAGATGCCTGACCAGCAGCGTAACCCAACGCGCTTAGTCAGGCCTTGAAAAAAAAAAACAAAAAAAAAAAAAACACACAAAAAACAAAACAAAACGGGGGAATAAATAATAGATAAGCTTGCATAAATAAATAAATAAATAAATAAATAAATGATAATTATAATATAGAAAAAGGTAGTAGTAATAATATTAGTAATACTAATAAAATGATAATAATAAAACATAAATAAATAAATAAATAAGACAACAATGGTGATAAATAAGCAAATAAATGTAAAATATGAAGACACACATTCACACATACACCCACACATGCATAACAGAAATGCACCAGACATGCAGTTTCACATATATGAAAGCACAGTCAAATACATATAAACGTACATGAGCTCCAACACACACACACACACACACACACGCATTACCGTGCACCTCCTCTACCCCCCTCCTCCACACACTCATTTCTAGTCTAAGTATCGCAGCTTCCACGGCACACACACACACACACACAAACACACACTCACAGAGATGAACACTTACTTGTACAAGCACATATGAAAGCACAGTCAAATACATATAAACGTACATGAGCTCCAACACACACACACACACACACACACACACACACACACATTACCTTGCACCTCCTCTACCCCCTCCTCCACACATTCATATGATGATGTCCTCTTCTTTACTGTTTTCTTCTATAAGCAGCTTCACTTCCGCATCAGTTTTGCCCTCTGGCCATTCCCGACAATGTCTTCCTAGAGTGGGTGAAATGACTGTGTTGAATAGATGGTTGAGGTTTTCGGGGTTTTTCTCCCATTCTTTTGTTTCTTTCAGGTCTTGAAGTCGGCATACTAGCTGGATTGTGTCTTCTGCTTGCCCCATCCATGATCTTCCTTGTCCTAGACGGCTGCCTTTTGGTTCTTTGACTGCGTCATGCAGTGGGTTTTGAGGGTTTTCTAATGCTTTGAAGTAGGTCTTGACCTGTTCTAACTTGTTTCTGGCCTGCACTGAAGGAAGGTCAAGCAGGTATCGCATGGTTTCTGTGGGCGTGTCTTTTGTTGTTCCAAGGATCAGCCTCATAGCTTCATTTTGGACTCTTTCTAATTTTAGGAGGTTGCTTTGAGACGGTGTTGTTAGCCCAAGTCCGTAGTCGATCACACTGAGGACGAGTGATCGGTATAGCAGGAAGAGGTGGCGTTGTTCAATTCCTTTGGTTGCCATTGCTTTTAAGACTGAAAGGCCCTTTTTGCATTTGAGAACAGTGTTTTCCGTATGTTTTCTGAAGGTCAGCATCCTGTCGAAGTGTATTCCTAGGTAGCGTAGGCATTCAGTTTTCTCAATTTGAATCCCATCGAATGACACAGAAGGTGGTGATTTGCTCGCGGTTTTGTTGTTGAGGGTGCACAGCAACGTTTGGGCTTTCGCTGGATTGATGGAAGATCCTGTGTCTTTGCACCATTGAGCAATATTGTTTAGTTGTTTCTGGACGGCTTCAGTTCTTTCCTGAGCATTTTTCGAAGTTTTGAAGACCAGGCCGTCATCCGCAAGGGTAAGCACCCGAGCAATTCCATTGTTGTTTAAGTCTGCAAGGCCCTTCGTGTAGACATTGTAGAGGACAGGAGAGAGTGGAGACCCTTGTGGCAGTCCCATGGATAGTTTAGAAGGTGCAGACATCCAATCTCCGAGGCGTAGGACGACGGTTCTTTCCTGAAGCGCTGCTGCTATCCATCTTGTCAGTGTCAAACTTACTCCATACCTTAATAGCAGCTCCATGAGGTGCGCAAACTGGACTTTATTGTAGGCATCTTCAAGGTCAGTTGCTACTGCTAGTGTTTCTTCTTTTCTTTGAAATCCTTCATACACCTCATATGCAAAAGCAGCTGCATTTTCCCATGTGGACTTGCCTGTTCTGTAACCACCTTGCAAGTTTCCTGGCTATCATGCGTTCCATGAGCTTTCCAACAATGTTTTGCATGGTTAGGATCCGGTAGCCACTTACCTGACGATGGTCCTTTCCTGGTTTTGGTATGGGTTTTAAGAAGCTGTGTGTCCAGTCCTCCGGCACCTGTCCATTGTGGAAACTGTTTTGATATAGATTGAAAAGTTTGCTTCTGTCTTCTTCCGATAGCTCCTTGATGTCTGAGTAACGAACTTTGTCTGGGCCAGGAGCCGATTCTTTCTTGCATTTAGCTATTGCCTCGTTTAGATCATCCATTGTCAAGTCATCATCAGGTCCAGTCTGCATAAGAGTTTGGTTTAACTCCTCAACATATTTCTTTTTCTCATCTAAGTTTCTTTGATCACTCTGTTGTATGAAACGTTTGAGCAAGGCAGATCCTTTTTCTTCATTTGTCTTAAGCTTGGTTCCGTCAGTGTCTAACATGTCTGGGGTTGTTGTTGTGCACGTTTTCCCTTCCATGCGACGATAAAATTGCCAGAACTCTGTCAATGTTGTGTCATAACTGAGTGCCTCGCAAAACTGTTTCCACTTGTCATTTTTGGCCTCTTGAGCAATGACTTCAAACTGTTTAGTTTTTTCTTTCATTTTTGTTTCAATATCTTTGTCCGGAGATGGTTTTGTTCTTTCTTTTTGCCAAAGTTTGACAGCCGCATGTTTTTCTATCCAGGCTCTCTCTGTGTCGGTATTCCACCATGGGGGCTGAATAGTTTGCATCCTGTTCAGTGCCGTTCTTTTGTTTCTTCTGCGTCTTAATTTTTCGATGACGGTTGTCTCTTTGGTTTCATACTGAAATGGATCACGCAGTTTCATACAGGGTTTATCGGACAGTTTCTGTAGGCTGAAAGCTACCGGGAGGTGGTCGCTGCCTTGGTATGGAAGCGTCTCTGCATTCATTTCTGCTCTGAATTTTGGAGATGTTAGAGCGATGTCGATCACACTGTCACTGTCCCCTTGTCTTGTTCCAAGGCGAGTTGGGGATGTGGTTGTTAAGGGCTAAGAAGAATTTCCCCTATCATTCCTTCAAGTGCGAGTCCTTGTGGGTTGGTGTTCCGCTGGTCCCATAACTTCGATCTTGCATTGAGGTCTCCACAGATAATGACCGAGTCTCCAAGTTCGTTCTCTATTTCCTCTAAAAAGGCCCAATCCTCTTTTGTTGTGCAGGTTCCTGGGTGAACGTAGGCATTGATGAGCACGATGCTTTTGTGAACTCCGTCAGGTTTGTCAAGACGCACCCCCAATAATTCACATGAGTTGCTACACCATTTCTCTAGATTTATGGTGGAAACTTTGTTTTTTAGGTTTTTGTTCAGTATGATTGCTACCCCTCTTCCTTCATTCCTTTGAAAGACTGTGAAATTCTCAAAATGTATTGGTCTGTCTGCACTTGTCCTGGTCTCTTGGAGACATAGAATGTCAAAATCATATGCCAATTTCTCAATTGTTGAGATTCTCATTCTTGCGCTGGAACAATTCCAACTGCCGATTCTAAAGAATTTCTTTGACAGCTGCTCTGCTTTTGTCATTCTGCTACCTAAGCACGATCTTTTCCCACCTCTTTTGCCACGCCTGTTTTGGGGTTTTGGGGATCTGAATTTATGTCTCGTGCTATGCAGCTGATCCCCGAGGTGCACGCGAGACAGGGTTTTGTTGGTATCCATAGAAGGGTGTTCTATGTGGTGAGGGAAAATATTCGGTCACCCTGACAGAGCCTCTTATCAGGGAAGGGCAATGGATGTCCATCTGTGTGGAGTCCGTCAGCCTGGTGTCGCCCTAAGGCCAGACTGCATACAGTTAGTGACTGTTTAACCCAACAGCCATTCATCCCATTGGTACTGTATGAAAGCCGTGGGATTGGGGATTTTGTCAGGTTGTCTCCTCTTAGCCAGTGGAAGGGTGCATCTGGGTGTTTTTGAGTTGCAGATTTTATTTTGCAGAAAAAAAAGAAAAAAGTCCTCTTCTAATATTACATACATACATACTGGCCACAGTGGTTTTAACACTTGACCGTTTCGGCCCTATACACAATTTCAAATACTGCCCACACACACTTCTCTCGTGGTGGGTCCGCCAAGTGTTACACAACTACAATGGTCAATCTGCGCGCGCTCCCAGCCGGTGTTGCACCGCTTATAGGCCCTCTCTGTCATTCACTAACAATTCAACAACTAAACAACAATGGGATGACAAGTTTTGATCCCTCTCACTAATTTACTAATAATTCAAGCATTAAACAATAACGCGATAACAAATTATTAATCAATAATTTTTTATTTTGTTGGATAACTGTAACCTAACTTAGTTATCAGTAACTAAGTGATTTATGGTATGCTTATATTACAGTTGTTATTGGAAACATAACTGCTGGGTTTTGAAGGAAAAATTGTGAATTAACTATGCTCAGCAAGTATGGTTGGACTATTATAAATTAGGTTTCTGGTATGGCGGAAATCTTAGTTGGTATGTGGTAAACTGGTTGACAAGCCTTGCCTATTTTTGAGTGATTATATAATACTGAACTGTGTTCGTGCAGTATGGTTAGGGTATGGATGGTGATGATTATTATTATTGCTACTACTACTGTCAATAATGTTTTTTTTGAGGTTTGCCTAAGAGTTTAAGTTAAAATGAAAAATGTAATTCTTCAGTAAGATAATAGTGGAGTGTGTGTATTACTATTAAGTGAGGATAGACTAAATTATTATTGTGACAATTATTATTCTACATTCACTCATTATTTTAGGTTAGTAAAGTTATAGGTAATTTGATTGGTAACTGCAACTATTAATCTTAGCCAAGAGATATGTTGGCTGACGTGTGATTGGAGAGAAAGAGTAAAGAGTGATAGTATGGATTTTAATATAAGAATTTATAAAGAGTACTTATAGTGCAGCAGCTGTAACACACGGGGTTGGGTTTTGTGTGTGTGTGTTGCAGGGATTTATCTTTGTTTGTTTTGTTCCCTTTTCTTGTGGATGGTTCATGGGAATAAAGGTGTCCGTCTTGAACCGAACCCCGACTCGTGGTGTGGTGTGGTGAACGAGACGCATACACGCACCCTGTTACACTTATTTTCTCTATTTGATGATGATGCAGATGATGATGGTATTACTATATTGAGATCCACTTTCATCTGTTGTTGGGGACTATATTTGACAAGGCTGTTATTTTCAACACCTTCCATAGAATGACATCCCAATGTCAACCAGTCAAAAGAAATACGATGATATTTGTATTTGTATTTGTATTTCTTTTTATCACAACAGATTTCTCTGTGTGAAATTCGGGCTGCTCTCCCCAGGGAGAGCGCGTCGCTACACTACAGCGCCACCCATTTTTTTGGTATTTTTTCCTGCGTGCAGTTTGAGTTGTTTTTCCTGTCGAAGTGGATTTTTCTACAGAATTTTGCCAGGAACAACCCTTTTGTTGCCGTGGGTTCTTTTACGTGCGCTAAGTGCATGCTGCACACGGGACCTCGTTTTATCGTCTCATCCAAATGACTAGCGTCCAGACCACCACTCAAGGTCTAGTCGATGGGGAGAAAATATCGGGAGGCCGAGCCGTGATTCGAACCAGCGCCGCGCTCAGATTCTCTCGCTTCCTAGGCGGACGTGTTACCTCTAGGCCAACAATCCACTTATATAGTGCCTATCCTTGGTCAGAGACAAACAGGGAGTCATTAACAGTGCCAGGAGTGAGGGTGGGGACAGTCCACACTTCATAGTACCATTTGGGTAAATTTTGATTTATAGTGGGGAAGAAAAATTTACCTGAGAATGACATACCAGTAAATGCAACACTTCATAGTACCATTTGGGTAAATTTTGATTTATAGTGGGGAAGAAAAATTTACCTGAGAATGACATACCAGTAAATGCAACACTTCATAGTACCATTTGGGTAAATTTTGATTTATAGTGGGGAAGAAAAAAATTACCTGAGAATGACATACCAGTAAATGCAACACTTCATAGTACCATTTGGGTAAATTTTGATTTATAGTGGGGAAGAAAAATTTACCTGAGAATGACATACCAGTAAATGCAACACTTCATAATACCATTTGGGTAAATTTTGATTTATAGTGGGGAAGAAAAATTTACCTGAGAATGACATACCAGTAAATGCAACACTTCATAGTACCATTTGGGTAAATTTTGATTTATAGTGGGGAAGAAAAATTTACCTGAGAATGACATACCAGTAAATGCAACACTTCATAGTACCATTTGGGTAAATTTTGATTTATAGTGGGGAAGAAAAATTTACCTGAGAATGACATACCAGTAAATGCAACACTTCATAGTACCATTTGGGTAAATTTTGATTTATAGTGGGGAAGAAAAATTTACCTGAGAATGACATACCAGTAAATGCAACACTTCATAATACCATTTGGGTAAATTGTGATTTATAGTTGGGAAGAAAAATATACCTGAGAATGACATACCAGTAAATGCAACACTTCATAGTACCATTTGGGTAAATTTTGATTTATAGTGGGGAAGAAAAATTTACCTGAGAATGACATACCAGTAAATGCAACACTTCATAGTACCATTTGGGTAAATTTTGATTTATAGTTGGGAAGAAAAATTTACCTGAGAATGACATACTGGTAAATGGATGAAAATGAAAATAATAATTTCATGCTCTTTCCTATTCTTTCCATCTTTCCGTCTCTTCCATTCTGCAGTTTCCATCTACGGAGTTGGTGACCCCAATGACCAGAAACCCAAACGTGACATTTGGACCGACCCCAGCTTCAACCCCCTGAAGGGCAAACCTCTTCATGCCTCCCTCAGTGAGAGCAGGGAAAGGGAGGTAAGCCTGGCCATCAGCAGGTTCGTCACCAACTACGACCCAGAGAACTGCACGTCTCTGGAGTTGTTTGAAACTGTAAAATACGGCACGGAGTGTGTCTTCGCCCGCCGGGCCAAACTGTGGGGGTCACCGGACTGGAGGTCGGCTCTTTCATTGGGTGGGTTACTTCCCTGAATTTGGTGGTGGTGTTTGGTGATGTGGGGGGGTGTATGTAATGAAACATCAGTAGTGAGTGTGTGTGTGTGTGTGTGTGTGTGTGTGTGTTATGATGATGGTGATGATGATAGGACATAGAACGTAGAACTAGAAGGTATATTATTATCATTATAATTTCATTTTATTTTATGATAGTGTGTGTGTGTGTGTGTGTGTGTGTGTGTGTGTGTGTGATGATGATTATGATGATGACTTTAGGACTTAGAAAATTCAGGTATATTTGTTATTTCTTGTCAGTGTTTGTGTATGTTTGATGATTGGAGTTGAGTTGTCTCTCTCTCTCTCTCAATCTCTCTCTCTGTGATGATGATGAATCATGTTTCATTGTCATTGTTGCTGGCAGTGTTGTTGTTTTTTTTTTTTTAGAATGTTACTGTGTTGTAGTTATTGTTTCAATGTTGCTCCTACTTGCTGAAGTGAATGTGGTAGTGGTGGTGTTTTTACGAATGTTTATTTTTATTTTGCTGATTAAGCGCGTTGGGTTACACTGCTGGTCAGGCATCTGCTTGGCAGATGTGGTGTAGCGTATATGGATTTGTCCGAACGAAGTGACGCCTCCTTGAGCTACTGAAACTGATTTTTGTTTCATATCTCCTGAACTGATGGACAGAGGAAAATGTATTCAGGTGAGTTATATCCTTCTCTGTCCCTGTCTGTCTAGAGCTTTTTTCTGTCTGTGTGGTTATACATGTTGTTCTTTCCCTGTCTGACTAGGGATTATTCTGTCTGAGTGGTTATACCGTTTTGTCCCTGTCTGTTCAGATATTATTCTGTCTGACTGGTTGGTTATACCATTTAGTCCCTGTGTGTCTAGAGATTATTCAGATTGGGTGGTTATACCATTTAGTCCCTGTGTGTCTAGAGATTATTCAGATTGGGTGGTTATACCATTTAGTCCCTGTGTGTCTAGAGATTATTCAGATTGGGTGGTTATCCCATTTAGTCCCTGTTTGTCTAGAGATTATTTTGATTGGGTGGTTATACCATTTAGTCCTTGTGTGTCTAGAGATTATTCAGATTGGGTGGTTATACCATTTAGTCCCTGTGTGTCTAGAGATTGTTCTATCTGACTGGGTGGTTATACCATTTTGTCCCTGTCTGTCTAGAGATTATTTTGATTGGGTGGTTATACCATTTAGTCCTTGTGTGTCTAGAGATTATTCAGATTGGGTGGTTATACCATTTTGTCCTTGTGTGTCTAGAGATTATTCTGTCTGACTGGGTGGTTATACCATTTTGTCCCTGTCTGTCTAGAGATTATTTTGATTGGGTGGTTATACCATTTAGTCCTTGTGTGTCTAGAGATTATTCAGATTGGGTGGTTATCCCATTTAGTCCCTGTTTGTCTAGAGATTATTTTGATTGGGTGGTTATACCATTTAGTCCTTGTGTGTCTAGAGATTATTCTGTCTGACTGGGTGGTTATACCATTTTGTCCCTGTGTGTCTAGAGATTATTTTGATTGGGTGGTTATACCATTTAGTCCTTGTGTGTCTAGAGATTATTCAGATTGGGTGGTTATACCATTTTGTCCCTTTGTGTCTAGAGATTATTCAGATTGAGTGGTTATACTATTTAGTCCGTCTGTCTAGAGATTATTCAGATTGGGTGGTTATACCATTTAGTCCTTGTGTGTCTAGAGATTATTCTGTCTGACTGGGTGGTTATACCATTTTGTCCCTGTGTGTCTAGAGATTATTTTGATTGGGTGGTTATACCATTTAGTCCTTGTGTGTCTAGAGATTATTCAGATTGGGTGGTTATACCATTTTGTCCCTGTGTGTCTAGAGATTATTCAGATTGGGTGGTTATACCATTTTGTCCCTGTGTGTCTAGAGATTATTCAGATTGAGTGGTTATACTATTTAGTCCCTGTCTGTCTAGAGATTATTCAGATTGGGTGGTTATACCATTTTGTCCCTGTGTGTCTAGAGATTATTCAGATTGGATGGTTATACCATTTTTCCCTGTGTGTCTAGAGATTATTCTGATTGGGTGGTTATACCATTTTTCCCTGTGTGTCTAGAGATTATTCTTTCTGATTGGGTGCTTTTTCGTCCATTGATTGTTTCTCTAGCTTTCAATTATAGATCTCCATGTATAAATTTAAAACTTAATATAACTTGTGTCTTTTGTCTGAGTTTCATTCAGAGTTATACATGTGTGTGTGTGTCGTGTGAAATCATGCTAATGTGTCTCCGCAAATGATTTAGCACTTTATAAATACAATTATTTTTATCATTATCATTATGATATGGTATGAAAAATATCAGTCACTCCCATCCATGAAGTATCTTTTACCTATGATTATAAAATCTTTAAAAAGTGAGCCTTTTAGTGCGTTCATGTTGTTGTGTAGTGCTGTATGTTACTGTATGTGCAGGGGTGTGTATGGCACTGATGTGTCACTGTGTGTGCAGGGGTGTGTATAGCATTGAAGTTTTATTGTGTGTACAGGGGTGTGTATGGTACTGAAGTGTTATTGTGTGTGCAGGGGTGTGTATGGTACTGATGTGTTATTGTGTGTACAGTGGTGTGTATGACACTGAAGTGTTATTGTGTGTGCGGGGGGGTGTATGGCATTGAAGTGTTATTGTGTGTGCAGGGGTGTGTATGGTACTGATGTGTTATTGTGTGTGCAGGGGTGTGTATGACACTGAAGTGTTATTGTGTGTGCAGGGGTGTGTATGGTACTGAAGTGTTATTGTGTGTGCAGGGGTGTGTATGACACTGAAGTGTTATTGTGTGTGCAGGGGTGTGTATGGTACTGAAGTGTTATTGTGTGTACAGTGGTGTGTATGGCATTGAAGTGTTATTGTGTGTGCAGTGGTGTGTATGACACTGAAGTGTTATTGTGTGTCCAGTGGTGTGTATGGTACTGATGTGTTATTGTGTGTGCAGTGGTGTGTATGGTACTGAAGTGTTATTGTGTGTGCAGGGGTATGTATGGCATTGAAGTGTTATTGTGTGTGCTGGGGTGTGTATGGTTCTGAAGTGTTATTGTGTGTGCAGGGGTGTGTATGGTTCTGAAGTGTTATTGTGTGTGCAGGGGTGTGTATGGCACTGAAGTGTTATTGTGTGTGCAGGGGTGTGTATGGTACTGATGTGTCACTTTGTGTGCAGGGGTGTGTACGGCACTGATGTGTCGCTGTGTGTGCAGGGGTGTGTATGGCATTGATGTGTTGTTGTGTGTGCAAGGGTGTGTATAGCATTGAAGTTTTATTGTGTGTACAGGGGTGTGTATGGTACTGAAGTGTTATTGTGTGTGCAGGGGTGTGTATGGTACTGATGTGTTATTGTGTGTACAGTGGTGTGTATGACACTGAAGTGTTATTGTGTGTGCGGAGGTGTGTATGGCATTGAAGTGTTATTGTGTGTGCAGGGGTGTGTATGGTACTGATGTGTTATTGTGTGTGCAGGAGTGTGTATGGTACTGAAGTGTTATTGTGTGTGCAGTGGTGTTTATGGCATTGAAGTGCTATTGTGTGTGCAGGGGTGTGTATGACACTGAAGTGTTATTGTGTGTGCAGGGGTGTGTATGGTACTGAAGTGTTATTGTGTGTACAGTGGTGTGTATGGCATTGAAGTGTTATTGTGTGTGCAGTGGTGTGTATGACACTGAAGTGTTATTGTGTGTGCAGTGGTGTGTATGGTACTGATGTGTTATTGTGTGTGCAGTGGTGTGTATGGTACTGAAGTGTTATTGTGTGTGCAGGGGTATGTATGGCATTGAAGTGTTATTGTGTGTGCTGGGGTGTGTATGGTTCTGAAGTGTTATTGTGTGTGCAGGGGTGTGTATGGTTCTGAAGTGTTATTGTGTGTGCAGGGGTGTGTATGACACTGAAGTGTTATTGTGTGTGCAGGGGTGTGTATGGTACTGATGTGTCACTGTGTGTGCAGGGGTGTGTACGGCACTGATGTGTCACTGTGTGTACAGGGGTGTGTATGGCATTGATGTGTTATTGTGTGTGCAGGGGTGTGTATAGCATTGAAGTTTTATTGTGTGTACAGGGGTGTGTATAGCATTGACGTTTTATTGTGTGTACAAGGGTGTGTATGGTACTGAAGTGTTACTGTGTGTGCAGGGGTGTGTATGGTTCTGAAGTGTTATTGTGTGTGCAGTGGTGTGTATAGCATTGAAGTGTTATTGTGTGTGCAGTGGTGTGTATGACACTGAAGTGTCACTGTGTGTGCAGGGGTGTGCATTGTACTGAAGTGTTACTGTGTGTACAGTGGTGTGTATGACATTGACGTAATATTGTGTGTGCAGTGGTGTGCATGGTACTGAAGTGTTATTGTGTATACAGGGGTGTGTATGGTACTGAAATGTTATTGTGTGTGCAGGGGTGTGTATGGTACTGAAGTGTTATTGTGTGTGCAGGGGTGTGTATAACATTGAAGTTTTATTGTGTATACAGGGGTGTGTATGGTACTGAAGTGTTATTGTGTGTGCAGTGGTGTGTATGGCATTGAAGTGTTATTGTGTGTACAGTGGTGTGTATGGCATTGAAGTGTTATTGTGTGTGCAGTGGTGTGTATCACATTGAAGTGTTCTTGTGTGTACAGGGGTGTGTATGGCATTGAAGTGGTATTGTGTGTGCAGTGGTGTGTATGGCATTGAAGTGTTATTGTGTGTACAGGGGTGTGTATGGTATTGAAGTGTTATTGTGTGTGCAGGGGTGTGTATGACACTGAAGTGTTATTGTGTGTGCAGGGGTGTGTATGACACTGAAGTGTTATTGTGTGTGCAGGGGTGTGTATGACACTGAAGTGTTACTGTGTGTGCAGGGGTGTGTATGGTACCAAAGTGATATTGTGTGTACAGTGGTGCATATGGTACTGAAGTGTTATTGTGTATACAGGGGTGTGTATGGCATTGAAGTGTTATATAGTGAATATAGTCAGGTCAGGTCTCTACCTGCCACAGGTACCATGTAACCCTGTGCTACCTGTCACATGCGGGCAGATGGAGCTCGACAGCCCGGGAAGGCAGTCCATCTAAGACAAGGAAAAGTCTGAAGTAAAACCCATGAAGTGCTAAGGAATGCAGGACAGTCTCGACATGCATTGACCCTGGGTCCATGGCCATGTCCCGACTTTCAGTAGCCGCGCCCCCGTGCCTCCGAGGAAGGTTTTTGAGCCAGAGGCTAGGACAAGGACAGTCTGATATAAAACCTACGACCTGAGGACCTCACTGTCACCGTCCCAGCTTGCTAGGCTATGGCAGATGAACCACGGGTGTAAAGGGTGGGGCCAGTACTGCGCACACTGCACTCCACCTAAAAATTCCATTGCGCAGGCTTGAAGGACACGTCCACGTCCGCGCCACCAACTATTCCAAGCCCTGTAGCGATGGGAAAGGGGCGAAAACGGCAGGTGGAAGATGTCACTGGAAGCCGCAGTTCCAATCCTGCATGCAGGCGGTTCAGGATATTGGTCGCCTGATTGTTGACCCGGAGGTGACAGCATCACTCGGCAGCACCCTGAACGACCAAGCAGCCTTTTCTAGGGACAGCACTGCTTGCTCCACACGGAGAGGGGCCTAGAAAAGGTGGTCCAAACAAATGCTCATCTCCATACCCCCCAGTTGGCTAGCCGCGGTCAACGGGCATCTCCAAACGCGGTCGAACAACAATAGAGAAGAAAAGGCCGGCACCTGCCTCACAATTAGGTGCAAAAGGACTAAAGGTAGCATGCTGGAACATCCGAACCATGCGTGACTCTGCAGACAGCAACCACCCAGAAAGGCGTTCCGCTCTAGTCGCACACGAACTTCAGAGACTGAACATTGACATTGCTGCCGTCAGCGAAGTCCGCTTTGCAGGGAAAGGCAGCCTCCAGGAACACGGCGCTGGGTACACCCTCTACTGGTCAGGCAAGCCAGAGACCGAGAGACGCCTCTATGGCGTAGGCTTTATGGTCAGGAGCACCATTGCCTCCAAGCTTGAAAACCTGCCAACAGGACACTCAGACCGAATTATGTCCATGCGCCTCCCACTACAGAACAAACAGCATGCCACTCTGTTCAGCGTGTACGCTCCAACCCTCCAAGCGGACCCCACAGAAAAGGTCAAGTTTTACACTGATCTGCGCAACCTCGTTCAGAACACCCCTGCTGACGACAAGGTCATCATCCTTGGCGACTTCAATGCCAGAGTTGGCCAAGATTCAGAAGCCTGGAAAGGAGTCCTTGGCAAGCATGGCGTTGGTAATTGCAACGACAATGGGCGCCTTCTTCTCGAGTTCTGTGCAGAGCAGCAGTTTACCATCACCAACACCATTTTCCAGCAGAAGGACAGCCTGAAGACAACGTGGATGCATCCTCGGTCCAAACATTGGCACCTCATTGATTACATCCTGATGCGCCAGAGAGACGTACGAGACGTCCTACACACCCGAGTGATGCCCAGCGCGGAGTGTCATACTGACCACCGCCTCGTCCGCAGCAAGCTCAGGCTCCACTTCAAGCCCAAACCAAAGAAAGGAGGAGCTCCTAGGAAGAAATTCCAGGTCGGCAACTTTCAGTCAGCTGAAGTGAAAGCTAAATTCCAGGCGAAGCTTCAGGACAAACTTGAAGACCCCAGTTGTCCCACAGACCCCTCTCCAGAAGCACTATGGGCACAGCTGAAATCAGCCATCCTGCAGTCCTCTGAAGAAGTCCTAGGGTTCTCATCGAAAAAGAACAAGGACTGGTTTGACGAAAACAACCAGGAGATCCAAGAATTGCTGGCGAAGAAGAGATCAGCCCACCAGGCTCACCTTGCACAACCGTCTTGTCCGGTGAAGAAAGCAACCTTCCGGCTCATATGCAGCAACCTCCAGCGCAAGCTTCGTGAGATTCAAAATGGGTGGTGGACCAACCTGGCAGAGAGGGCTCAGCTTTGTGCAGACACTGGTGACTACCGGGGCTTATACGAAGCCTTGAAGGCGGTGTACGGTCCCTCATACCAGGTCCAGAGTCCTTTGCGCAGCGCAGACGGCCAGGCGCTCTTCACAGACAAGACGTCGATCCTGAACAGGTGGTCGGAACATTTCCAGGCCCTCTTCAGCGCCAACCGCACGGTTCAAGACTCGGCAATTCTCCGCATCCCACAACAGCCAGTGAAATTACAACTGGACGAGCTACCAACCCTAGAAGAGACTGTCAAGGCCATTGAACAGCTGAAATGTGGCAAGGCAGCAGGGGTTGACGGAATTCCGCCGGAGGCGTGGAAGAATGGAGGCCCAGCACTACACTCCAAACTCCACAACCTCTTTGTCTGCTGCTGGGAGCAAGGCAAACTACCACAGGACCTCCGTGACGCAGTCATCATCACCCTGTATAAAAACAAGGGAGAAAAGTCGGACTGCTCCAACTACAGGGGGATAACTCTGCTCTCCATCGCAGGCAAGATCCTCGCCAGAGTCCTCCTAAATCGGCTGGTGCCTACTATCGCCGAAGAACATCTCCCAGAGAGTCAGTGTGGCTTTAGAGCCAACAGAGGCACCACTGACATGGTCTTCGTTCTCAGACAGCTACAAGAAAAATGTCGGGAACAGAACAAAGGACTGTATGCGACATTCGTCGATCTCACGAAAGCTTTCGACACCGTGAGCAGAAAAGGTCTGTGGGAGATCATGAAACGTCTAGGATGCCCCCCAAAATTCCTCAGCATGGTCATCCAACTACATGAGGAACAGCGTGGACCGGTCAGACACAGCAACGACCTTTCGGAGCCCTTCCCAATTGGAAATGGAGTGAAACAAGGTTGTGTCCTCGCGCCGACCCTCTTCACGATCTTCTTCAGCATGATGCTCCAACAGGCCACTGAAGATCTTGGCGACGACGACGGTATCTTCATCAGATACCGCACTGATGGCAGCCTATTCAACCTGAGGCGGCTACAGGCCCACACCAAGACACTGGAGCAACTCATCAGAGAGCTTCTGTTTGCCGACGATGCTGCCCTCGTCGCCCATACAGAAGCGGCCCTGCAGCGTATAACGTCCTGCTTCGCAGAGGCTGCGCAGCTCTTCGGCCTAGAAGTCAGTCTGAAAAAGACGGAAGTTCTCCACCAGCCTGCCCCACAGGAAGAATTCCACGCTCCTCACATCAACATCGGTGAGACAGAGCTGAAGTCGGTCCACCAGTTCAGCTACCTAGGCTGCACCATCTCGTCTGACGCCAAGATCGACAAGGAGATCGACAACAGACTTGCAAAGGCAAACAGCGCATTCGGCAGGCTGTACAAGAGAGTGTGGAACAACAAACACCTGAAGAAAGACACAAAGATCAGCGTGTACAGAGCTGTTGTACTGCCCACCCTGTTGTATGGCTCCGAAACCTGGGTCACCTACCGGCACCACATACGACTGCTTGATCGCTTCCACCAGCGCTGCCTTCGCACCATCCTCAGCATCTACTGGAGTGACTACATCACAAATGTCGAGGTCCTGGAGCAGGCAAAGACTATCAGCATCGAGGCAGTGCTGCTAAAGACCCAGCTACGTTGGGCAGGGCACGTGTCCAGGATGGAGGACCACCGCCTGCCCAAGATCACGCTGTATGGCGAACTGTCCACTGGCCACCGTGACAGAGGAGCACCCAAGAAGAGATACAAAGACTCCTTGAAGAAAGCTCTCGGTGCCTGTCACATTGACCATCGCCAGTGGTCCGCAGTAGCCGCTGATCGAGAGACCTGGCGACGCACCATCCACCAAGCTGTCTCCTCCTTCGAAAACAACCGCAGGGCCAGCCTTGAGGACAAACGCAGAAGGAGGAAGAACCGCGACGCTGCAGCCGCGAACCCAGACCAGACTTTCCCTTGCAACCGCTGCGGCCGACTCTGCTTTTCCCGCATTGGCCTTGTCAGCCATGAGCGTGCCTGCATCAGACGTGGACAACGCCCTTCCTAGATCTTCGTTAGCGAAGCCAGGCCATGATGGCATTGAAGTGTTATTGTGTGTACAGTGGTGTGTATGGTTCTGAAGTGTCACTGTGTGTGCAGGGGTGTGTATGGTACTAATGTGTCACTGTGTGTACAGTAGTGTGTATGACACTGAAGTGTTATTGTGTGTGCAGGGGTGTGTATGGCACTGAAGTGTTACTGTGTGTGCAGGGGTGTGTACGGTACTGAAGTGTTACTGTGTTTGCAGGGGTGTGTATGGTACCGAAGTGATATTGTGTGTACAGTGGTGCATATGGTACTGAAGTGTTATTGTGTGTACAGTGGTGTGTATGGTTCTGAAGTGTCACTGTGTGTGCAGGGGTGTGTATGGTACTGATGTGTCACTGTGTGTACAGTGGTGTGTATGATATTGAAGTGTTATTGTGTGTACAGTGGTGTGTATGATATTGAAGTGTTATTGTGTGTGCAGGGGTGTGTATGGCATTGAAGTGTTATTGTGTGTACAGGGGTGTGTATCGCACTGACGTGCCACTGTGTGTACAGGTGTGTGCCGATGTTCCTCAAGTTCAGCATGGTGTGTCAGGAACTGGGGCTGGATGGATTCCTCTTTCTCTTACCTGGAAAGGAGTATGGCGCCAATCTACAGGTGAGAGAGATTATGATAATAATAACGACAGTTCAGTTCTGTTCAGTCACTCAAGGAGGCGTCATTGTATTTGGACAAACCCATACACACTACTCAGCTAAGCAGATGCCTGACCAGCAACGTTACACAGCGCACTTTGTCAGGCCTTGGTGGAAAAAAGAAGAAGAAAAAAAAAAGCATAACCAAATAAATGGATACATCATTAAATTACTGAATAAATGATAACGGTGACCATCTTTATTCAACTGAACCCTAAGCTCCTTACTGAAGGGCTTACATTGTAAGAGAATGAAGAAAAGTAACACGACACAACAAATCATCATCACAAATTGACTGAAAAATAAAAGACATAAAAAAGAAAGAAAAAATGGCACTACACTTTGGCCTTGTGTTCTCCCAGGGGAGAGCAGCCTGAATTTAACTCACTCAGTACGGCCAGTCCTCTCTTCTCCTCTACACAGACCCATCGGATGTCCAGTGGGTGTCTGAATGACCCAACCTTTAGCTTCCGTCGTCAGAACTGTGGTATTCTTTGTCGACATTCACCTCTTCAGTATAAGAGCGTTCCGCTTGCAATATTTTGATGATGGTAATTGGGATGAAACGCTGTTAATGTTGTCTCTTTCGCCGTTCGTATGGAGAGAGTTAACACATCTTCTTCTTCTTCTTCTTCATGTGTGGGCTGCAACTCCCACATTCACTCGTATGTACATGACCATTTTAACCCTGCCATGAAGGCAGCCATACTTCGTTTTCAGTGGTGCGCATGCTGGGTTTGTTTTTGTTTCCATAACCCACTGAACGCTGACATGGATTACAGGATCTTTAACATGCGTATTTGATATTCTGTTTGTGTATACACATGAAGGGGGTTCAGGCATAAGCAGGTCTGTACATTATGTTGACCTGTGAGTTCGGAAAAATCTCCACCCTTTACCCACCATGCACCATTACCGAGACCTGCAGCAAGTTCAGTTGCTGCGCCATATGAAAATGCCCCCATTCTTAATTCAGGTGTTTGGGAAAGGTGTGTACTGAATTGTGGTGGTAGTGTCCCGTGAAAAAAGCGCCATTCTTGTTTCAGTTTCTGAAGGAGGCATCGCTGCATTCACACAAAGCCATATATACACTGCACCACATCTGCCAGGCAGATGCCTGACCAGCAGCGTAACCCAACACTTAATCAGGCCTTGAGTGCATACATACATATTTGTATACCTATCAGAGTGGATTTCTTCTGCAGGGTTTTGCCAGAGGATAACACTTTTGTTGTCATGGGTTCTTTTTCAGAGTGCAAAGTTTATCATCTTATCTGAATGACTGTAGGATCAGTTTGATTTTGCAGTCAACTTGGGAGAATGGGCAATACCAGGATTCGAACCCAGGCCCTCATGGACACTGTATAGAATCTTGACCACTCTGCCACCTTCACCCTCGTTCTTGTTTCTGGTGTTTGGGTAAGGTGCGTGCAGAGTTTTGGTGTTAGTGTCCTATGAAATAATGCCGTTCTTGTTTCAGGTGTTTTTGGAAGGGGGTGTGCCAAGTTTTGGTGTTAGTGTCCTATGAAATAATGCCGTTCTTGTTTCTGGTGTTTGGGTAAGGTGCGTGCAGAGTTTTGGTGTTAGTGTCCTGTGAAATAATGCCGTTCTTGTTTCAGGTGTTTGGGTAAGGTGCGTGCAGAGTTTTGGTGTTAGTGTCCTGTGAAATAATGCCGTTCTTGTTTCTGGTGTTTGGGTACGGGGGTGCGCCAAGTTTTGGTGTTAGTGTCCTATGAAATAATGCCGTTCTTGTTTCAGGTGTTTGGGTAAGGTGCGTGCAGAGTTTTGGTGTTAGTGTCCTATGAAATAATGCCGTTCTTGTTTCAGGTGTTTGGGTAAGGTGCGTGCAGAGTTTTGGTGTTAGTGTCCTATGAAATAATGCCGTTCTTGTTTCAGGTGTTTTTGGAAGGGGGTGTGCCAAGTTTTGGTGTTAGTGTCCTATGAAATAATGCCGTTCTTGTTTCTGGTGTTTGGGTAAGGTGCGTGCAGAGTTTTGGTGTTAGTGTCCTATGAAATAATGCCGTTCTTGTTTCTGGTGTTTGGGTAAGGTGCGTGCAGAGTTTTGGTGTTAGTGTCCTATGTTCTTGTTTCTGGTGTTTGGGTACAGGGGTGCGCCAAGTTTTGGTTTGAGTGTCCTATGAAGCACCACCATTTTTGTTTCAGGTGTTTGGGAAAGTTGTGCAGCGAGATCAGTTGTTAGCAACCTTTGAAAATACCCCTATTCTTGTTTCAGGTGTGTGGCTCAATGCGTGTGCCAACGTGTTAGCGTCATGTGAAAAATACCTTCATTGTTGTTTCAGGTGTTTGACCCAAGGTGTGTGCCAACTTCTTAGTGTCCTGTGAAAATACTGTCCTTGTTTCAGGTGTGTGGCTCAACATGTGCCAGCTTGCTAGCATCCTATTAAAACACCCACGTTGTAGTAAAATACTCCCATTGTAGTAAAATACCCTTATTGTTGTTTCAGGTGTTTGGCAAAGCTGTGCGGCGGGTGCTCCAGACTGTATCTGACCTTGACCCCGCAGGGTTCAGGTGCATGGACAAGTCCTACCTGGACAAAAGGGGGTGGGTCTTCGAGTTCAACCGCATCACCTATTTCATCACCACCTTCGCTCCCTTCTACCCGCCATCCAGCTCCCGCTACGCTCATGGCGCAGAAGACGCCTTTGTTCTCTTTCAGCCGGAAGTTTCTTTTGCCCAGCATGACCTTCCGCCCGACTCGGTGAAGACCAACTGGGACCAGCCGGTGACGGTCAGGGATCGGATCCGCCGAGCGTTCCGAGACGCGGGGAGGGAGTACAAGATCCGCGACACGCTCTTCTACCCCATGGTGCACGAGATTGTGAAGCCTGTCAGGGAGCATGAGGACCCTGAAGTGCAGTGGTGGCTGAAGTGACGGTCAGGCCTGTTCAATTGTACGTTCTGGGTCAGAAGTTCATGACTTACATTTTGATAGGGTTCTGTAGATGTAGTCTAGTCTTTAATTGTATTTGTATTTCTTTTTTTCACAACAGATTTCTTTGTGTGAAATTTGGGCTGCTCTCCCCAGGGAGAGCGCGTCGCTATACTACTGCGCCACCCATTTTTTTGTATTTTTTCCTGCGTGCAGTTTTATTTGTTTTTCCTATCGAAGTGGATTTTTCTACAGAATTTTGCCAGGAACAACCCTTTTGTTGCTGTGGGTCCTTTTACGTGCGCTAAGTGCATGCTGCACACGGGACCTCGGTTTATCGTCTCATCTGAATGACTGACTAGCGTCCAGACCACCACTCAAGGTCTAGTGGAGGGGGAGAAAATATCGGCGGCTGAGTCGTGATTCGAACCAGTGCGCTCAGATTCTCTCTTGCTTCCTAGGCGGACGCGTTACCTCTAGGCCACCACTCCACTCATTCTGGGTCAGAAATTTATGATTTACGTCTTGAGTCCTGTAGAGCTTGTCTTTGATTGTACATTCTGTGTCAGGAGTTCATGACTTGATAGAGTTCTGAATGTCAGTCTTTAATTGTAAATACTGGATCAGAAGTTTATGACTTTCATCTTGATACAGATATATAGAGCTTGTCTTTCATTGTAGAATCTGGGTTACAAGTTCATGACTTAATCTTGATAAGAGTTCTGTAGAGTCAGTCTTTAATTGTATGTTCTGGGTCAGAAGTTCATGGACTTGAAGGGGAACAAAGTTGAAACATTGGCTTGAAGCTTTCTGTCAGAGGCGAGGATGGGGGGAGTGGTTGATGAAACTCTGAGAAGGCTTGAAGCCGATTTTTGTTGTTTATATAATTGAAAATAAGGTAAACCATGGGGAAAGATACCTCTTACACACAGATATATATATAGAGAGAGAGAGAGAGAGAGAGAGAATTTATATAGGAAAAACAAATAAAACTGCACGCAGGAAAAACTACAAAAAAATGGGTGGCGCTGTAGTATAGCAACGTGCTCTCCCTGGGGAGAGCAGCCCGAATTTCACAGAGAAATCTGTTGTGATAAAATGAAATACAAAATACAAATATATATGTACACACACAGAAATTTTAGTGGATGATTTGTTGAAGTTTTGAGAATGCAGATCTCTTGCCAGTTGATAATGTCCTTTTCCTTCTCATCAGCTGTTTTAACGTGCTGACTGGCCGTCACAATATGTCTGGTCTTCAGACTGTTTGAGAGCTTCTTAAAGGCTTGTCCAGTTTGTTTCAAAGTCTATACGTCATGTCGAATAAGAACATTACTGATGATTCAGTAACTTTGTGAGGGAGTTCAGAAAGAAATAGACCTTCATCTCACTTTGTTTTCTAATGTGTACATGTCTTTCACTTTGTGTTGTTCACGTGCTCAGTGTTGTTGCATGTGTTTTAAGTTGTAATTTGGCACTTGGATATTTTTATCATTTAACGTAGAGCTATCAACTCAGTCTCCAATCATCTTGTTCAAACGTGTATAATTCACACACACAGATGAACATGTGTAGTAGCTGCACACTTCAATTCCTTTTTAAGAATTTTATTTTCCTCATTTATTCTTGCAACATACAAATCATGAAATGTGCAGATGCTGGAATTCAAAGATGTAGAGAGAGAAAAAAAAAAAAAAGTTATGAAACTTTTGCCAATTCATACTTTTGTCAAGCATTCCAAACATCTGTGATGTGGGGGAAAAAAAACAACAGTCTCCAAATTTTCAGTGAATATATGGCAACATGCACCCAAAGAAACGTAAAGGCAGTGATAGTCTGGTAGTACTTTGCAACTGGAGTGTAACAAATACATGCAAAATATTGGTTATCATACTGAATTGTGAAATAATGAAAACAATTAGTGAGGTGTCTGTGTGTGTGCAAGAGTTTTCTATGCCCATGCATGGGTTGACAAGAATGAGTGGACCCAAAATGACCAACAGAGGTTTGCAGAGTGACAGATGTTAACGACAAACCATGGAACAGAGAGGCCTAGATGTAGCCTGGTGGTGGTGGTGGTGTGTCAGGCAGTTCGAGTCCTGTATACAGACTGGGATTTCTACGCCCCCCAACCCCATCCCCCACAACTTCACTAGACTATCAGTGGTGGTCTAAGTGCTAGTCTTTTAATTAAGTGAGAGAATAAGCCAAGGTCCCATGTGCAGCATATATTTAATGCGCACAAAAGAACCCACGGCCCTTGGCAAAATTTTGTAGGAAAATGAACTTTGATGGTAAAACAAATATGTACATTTGCAGACAGAAAAGAAAGAAATGGAAATAGGAATGTGGCGCTGCACTGTTGACATGCTTTCACTCAACACAGCAGCCTGAATTTCACACAAAGTACAACAGTGCTGCAGCCTTGGGGATAGATGGCCTTTGTGGACTATCCCAACGCCGACTGCCCTGAAACCCTCTTGGCCGAGAGTGGGGATGTAACTTGGGCCAGACACTCTCTACAGAAATCAAATTCTAGCCCAGACAGTTGGGATAGCAGTTGCCTCCCCTGCTGTTCTGACGGCCATAGTCGGACACAACCGACTGTCATACATATAACAATATAATTCAATGCAACAGGTCAAGAGAAAAACCCGTAGACTGCTACAATGGATGTAATTGGAGATGGATAAATGTAATCGAAACAGGAAGGCCGCTGGCAGAAAATAAATTAAGACATGTGTTAGTGATACTCACCATCTTTTGTTCAGTGATTATTCATCATTGAAATGTATTCATCAATAAAATGGAAATCAGTTCCATTGACTTGATTAAACATTCTGAACATGCACATGTTTGCAGAGCACAGAAGACGTTTAAAGTTGTTTGTACATCACTACATGGCCGTGATGGTGATAGAACTAGTCGGCAGAGGTGAACAAATGTTACTTTTAATATGAAATAGCCCTCATTTAACATGGAATGTTCTTAAGACAGACATCGTGATTTCTTTCACACATTGGTTGAATGAAGTATTAATGAACTGAAAGGAGGGGAGGGTGGAGGTAGAACAATGTGATAGAGGGAGAGGGTAATGTTCAATCTTATCATCCTAAATTACTGTACCTATTGGTTACGTTACATTTCTATGGTTTGTGGAACGAAAAACGGAAAAGCAAGATGGTGGCACCTTATTCTAGTGACTGAATCCGCATCGAAATTCAGTTAAATAGTTTACAAAAGAGTTAAAATCCACCTAAAACGGGTTGCAACATCTGCTAACGGTAATATCGTTTCATACTTTTGAACGCGATGGGTTATTTAGATGTGGGAGCAAAATATGCAGTTCTGACCAAATCTAAATGACATATTTGTACAGGCTTGCCTTTGAACAACGCAAAAAATCACCTTCAAATCATGATCAATTTCCGTGTGGTGGCGGCAAACATCACGAACCGTTGCACACACTCGTAACTTTACGCAACAAAAGAAGAGATATAGTTCAGTATAGATAATGTATAATGCGCCATCCCTCCCTTTTTTCCCACCAGACATACATTTTTGTCAGCCGATAATGCGACAAACCGCTTCATGACTGCATTTGGTATGTGCTGGGTTAGATTTGGGAGCGAATGAAATATCAAATCGAGAGAGACAGAACCGGATCGAATTACTACCATAAATTCACCCGCATTCCGTGCCATGCGTGTGCTGCCACTGCACTGTCTCTCATTTGGATGCCGGTACATAATATAAAGTAATCCGGCAATATGATCAGAAAAGAAAGTTCACCTATGTGCCTTGATCCCAAACTGTAAGTTAATGGTTATAGTAAAGGTGGTTATATCTCCGAGGCATACATACTGGCTGCTCTGATTTACTTTGGTTTATTTAAAACAAAACAAACAAAAACAAAAAAAACACAACAACAAACAACACGACCCCAAAACTGCATATCTGTATTAAAAAACACTATATATATGCACTCGGTATAGGGCCTACTTTATTTCACTTTTTCCCTACACGTGGTTCGGTTTTTTTGGTTTTTTTTTGTTTTGTTTTTCTGTACACACAGGAACTGCCATGGTTTATAAATATGGATCGATGGAGAGATGAAGAAAGATACAGGAGCTGTCGTGGTTCATGAAGATGGATAGAGAAAGGGATAGAGATACAGACAAAACAGAAACAGTGCAAAGAAAAAAGAAAAGAATATGTAATACTATTTCTCTTTCACATCATCCACCTCTCCCCTGCATCCCTTACCCTATCCACCAGCCCCCCTCCCCAGAGACTCAACCCCACAGCACAACTCACACAAAGGACAACAAACGAAGACGACAACATGACAGTCATCTGACAAGTCACTGGGCAACGCCTGCCGCGGGACAACCAACCAACCAACCAGCTAGCCAGACAATAACAACAACCACGACAACAGTTTCAGTTTCAGTAGCTCAAGGAGGCGTCACTGCGTTCGGACAAATCCATATACGCTACACCACATCTGCCAAGCAGATGCCTGACCAGCAGCGTAACCCAACGCGCTTAGTCAGGCCTTGAGGAAAAAAAAAAAGAAAAAAAAAGGTGAATAAATAATAGATAAGCTTACACAAATAAATAACTATAATGTAAAAAAAACAAAAAAAACAATGATGATAAATAAGCAAATAGATGTAAAACATGAAGACACACTCACATATACACCCACACATGCATAACGACACCAACAACAACCACGACACCAACAACAACCACGACAACAACAACAACCGTTGATTAAACTACTTCCTCGGACACTTTTCTCAGTCCCTTCGACATAACGCACACGACACAAGAACAAACGACAACAGGACAACACTCGGACAACTCAGATCTGTTGCGCGAAACCACCACCACAAACACACCGCCACCCCTCGACTGTTTGGTACATGCCTACCTGCTCTTTTCGTATCCACGCAAATCACTCTCCTTTCCAAACCTCTCCAAACCCCTCTTCTGTTCAAATCTCTTTAAATTTGTCTCATGTTCAAATCCCTCCAAAGCCTTATCCATTTCAAATCCATCTAAACCTTCCTCCTTTCCAAATCCAGCCAACCCTTCTTTCCATTTCCCTCTGAACCCCCCTTCGTTTCAAATTCCTCCATGTAACCCACACAACAAAACGTTACTCCCTCTTTTCAGATTCCTCCTAACCCTTTTCCTGTTCAAATCCATCTAAACCCTTCCACTTTTCAAATCCCTCCACATCCCTCTTCTGTTCAAAGTCCCTCTATACAAACTCCTCTCCTATTCAAATCCGTACATCCCTCTCCTTTTCAGACCCTTTCAAACCCCTCTCATGTTCAAATCCTTACAATCTCTCTCCCGTTCAAATCCCTCTGAACTAACCCCTCTCCTGTTCAAATCCCCTCAACCCCTCTCCTGTTCAAATCCCTTCAAACCTCTCCTATTCAAATCCCTACAATCCCTCTCCTATTCAAACCCCTACAACCCCTCTACTTTTGAGACCCCTTCAAATCCCTCTCATGTTCAAATCCCTACAATCCCTCTCCCATTCAAATCCCTCTGAACTAACCCATCTCCTGTTCAAATCCCTTCAAACCCCTCTCCTGTTCAAATCCCCTAAACCCCTCTCCTGTTCAAATCCCTTCAAACGTCTCTCCTGTTCAAATCTCCTAAACCCCTCTCCTGTTCAAATCTCCTAAACCCCTCTCCTGTTCAAATCCCCTAACCCCTTTTCTTGTTCAAATCCCTTCAAACGTCTCTCCTGTTCAAATCCTCTAAACCCCTCTCCTGTTCAAATCCCTTCAAACCCCTCTCCTGTTCAAATCCCCTAACCCCTCTCCTGTTCAAATCCCCTAACCCCTTTTCTTGTTCAAATCCCTTCAAACGTCTCTCCTGTTCAAATCCTCTAAACCCCTCTCCTGTTCAAATCCTCTAAACCCCTTTCTTGTTCAAATCCCTTCAAACCTCTCTCCTGTTCAAATCCCTTCAAACCTCTCTCCTGTTCAAACCGACTAAACCCTTCTCCTGTTCAAATCCCTTAACCCCCTTTCCTGTTCAAATCCCCGAACCCCCTCTCCTGTTCAAATCCTCTAAACTCCTCTCCTGTTCAAATCCCCTAAACCCTTCTCCTGTTCAAATCCTCTAAACCCCTCTCCTGTTCAAATCCCTCCACATAACCCACACAACAGAACAACAAGACGCAATGACAACATGACAGCCACTGGACAGTTACTCAGCAGATCTGTCGTGTGCGGCGAAGGAACCCGACCACCACCACCACCATCATCAAGGCCGGCTGGTCCAGGAAACCGGAGTTACTTCCTGGGACTGTCTGCCCTCTCCACCCGGGGTGGCACGGGGGAGGGGGAGGCGGAGCGGGGTCGGGGTCCGGGGGGCTGGGGCCAGGGCAAGGGGAAGCGGGCCGATGAGGTGGGGGTGGAGAGAGTAGGGGTGGTGGCAGCAGCGGTGACCGTGGGGAGGGTGGAGGGGGGTGCGGGGGTGGGCACGGGCATCTTGGGGGCGCGCAGCGCGGCCTGCATCTCGCGGAGCAGCGCCGTCTGGTCGGTGCTGATCTGCATGTGCAGGTCCGACAACCGCTGCTGCAAGACGCGCTCCATCTGCAGGCGTTCGGCGTCCATCCGGGACAGGATGTCCAGCTTGCTGTCGTCCAGCATCCGGGTGTAGCGGTCCACCTGTCCGCAGAGAGATCATCACCATCATCATCATAATACAGACAGGATGCCCAGCTTGCTGTTGTCCAGCATCTGTGTGTAGCGGTCCAGCTTTACACACAGTGTCATCAGTGTATTGACACTTATGATAATAATAATAATAATTATTATTATTATTGTAACAGGGTGCGTGTATGCGTCTCGTTCACCACACCACACCAGAGTCGGGGTTCGGTTCAAGACGGACACCTTTATTCCCATGAACCATCCACAAGAAAAGGGAACAAAACAAACAAAGACAAATCCCTGCAACACACACACACAAAACCCAACCCTGTGTGTTACAGCTGCTGCACTATAAGTACTCTTTATAAATTCTTATATTAAAATCCATACCATCACTCTTTACTCTTTCTCTCCAATCACACGTCAGCCAACATATCTCTTGGCTAAGATTAATAGTTGCAGTTACCAATCAAATTACCTATAACTTTACTAACCTAAAATAATGAGTGAATGTAGAATAATAATTGTCACAATAATAATTTAGTCTATCCTCACTTAATAGTAATACACACACTCCACTATTATCTTAACCTTTCCCGTACGTCGTGGGTGTGAAATCACCCAGACAAGTGTTTTTGCTCTGTAACTCAAGTAATATTGAAGCCACTTCCACATAATTTCATGACTTTGTCCATAATATAGTTTACTACATATCCACTGAACATTATTTTCTTTTATACATAAACAAAGAAGTTATTAATCAATGTCCCAGTACGTCGTGGGTGTGACGACACCCATACTCCCAAAGAATAAACCTTGCACGCCGTACGTCGTGGGTGTGGAGCCACCCATGCAAAGCTTGCGCGCCACGCGTTGTCGACATGACGTCACTTGGGCTCGCTACAGAGAGAGATGAGAGTGACCTTGTCTTTTGTTGATCGTATCCCGGTTCAAGTCTGCGGCAAGTTTTACTCTAAAGTTGTAACTAATTTCAGAAAACAATATTTATTGCACTAGATATCTTCAACAATATTGAATGAACTGTTTTTCTTGTAGAGACTGATCGGGAGCAACTGATTGATAGCTTTTTATCTAGTTGGAATTAAAGTGCTTTTCTAAGAACTGGATATTTTTGTAAGTCTGAAATCAATTGATCTAAAATCTAGTTGATATAGAAATTTTATTCTTATCCTAATCTGTTCAAAGTAGAGAAAACCCGACTATGGCTAAAAAAAAGAAAGATAGTTGATATAGAAATTTTATTCTTATCCTAATCTGTTCAAAGTAGAGAAAACCCGACTATGGCTAAAAAAAGAAAGATAGTTGATATAGAAATTTTATTCTTATCCTAATCTGTTCAAAGTTGAGAAAACCCGACTATGGCTAAAAAAAAGAAAGAAAAAAAATGCCAGCCAGCCAGCCAGGAATGCCGAGATCTAGGCCAAGGGAAGGGGGGGACTGATACCAGGCTGTTGCTGCTATGTTAGGGCATCTGCCTTGACCGAAAGAGGATGGGCGTGTAGCCGCTAAAAACAAAACAAAACCAACAACAAAAACAACACACACACACAAAAAAAACAAAAAAAAAAAAAAAAAAAAAACAACCGTTTTTTGTAAGTAACAACACTCTCTTCTCACGGGCAAAACTTATTCACAATGCGCCTGGTCAAGCACTGGAGTAAATAGCCTACACGCACAAGTGGAAACTGCGCATGCAAGTCTGCTGAAGAAAAGTCAAATTTGCTTTACGGACAGGTGTGGGTTACTGTGCACCCACGACGTACGGCAAGGTCTTATTTCTTCAGTGAAACCATGGGTGCCTACACACCCACGACGTACAGCGAAGGGTTAGTTCGTACACAGAAACCATGGGTGCCTGCACACCCACGACGTACAGCGAAGGGTTAGTTCGTACACAGAAACCATGGGTGCCTGCACACCCACGACGTACAGCGAAAGGTTAGTTCGTACACAGAAACCATGGGTGCCTGCACACCCACGACGTACAGCGAAGGGTTAGTTCGTACACAGAAACCATGGGTGCCTGCACACCCACGACGTACAGCGAAAGGTTAGTTCGTACACAGAAACCATGGGTGCCTGCACACCCACGACGTACAGCGAGGGGTCATTCCTTCTTAGAAACCATTGGTTTCTGCACACCCACGACGTACGGCGCGCAAAATTTTAGGCGACGTACGGGAAAGGTTAATTCTTAGTGAAGAATTACATTTTTCATTTCAACTTAAACTCTTAGGCAAACCTCAAAAAAAACATTATTGACAGTAGTAGTAGCAATAATAATAATCATCACCATCCATACCCTAACCATACTGCACGAACACAGTTCAGTATTATATAATCACTCAAAAATAGGCAAGGCTTGTCAACCAGTTTACCACATACCAACTAAGATTTCCGCCATACCAGAAACCTAATTTATAATAGTCCAACCATACTTGCTGAGCATAGTTAATTCACAATTTTTCCTTCAAAACCCAGCAGTTATGTTTCCAATAACAACTGTAATATAAGCATACCATAAATCACTAAGTTACTGATAACTAAGTTAGGTTACAGTTATCCAACAAAATAAACAAACAAAATATCTCAAGTCATAACAGAGATGACACATACCCCACGAGTGTAGCAGAGGCACATGTGTACACCACACTGACCGCCAGTCTGACCATCCGGGTACGGGTAGTAAGTAACTTCACTACCCTCCAGCATGGAAGCAAGTCACACCGGCCAAGACCCCCTTCTGCTCCCCAGACAACGCGCACTAAACTCTCCTGTGGCCTGCATCTAGTGAACTGTTTTTCATTCAAACCTAACCGTATCAGAATATGCCTAAATCCAAATAAGAATAGTGGGAGAAACCGAATGAGAATAAACAAGGGAAGCAACTAACCCTTGGATGATATTTAACCTGGTGTATTAATTAGCTCCCTTACTCATAAACTCATACTCATAAACATAATTATCTATCTCTATAATATCCCTACCACATTATTATTATACTAGTACTGGTACTAGTACTACTATAGACAGGATGTTCAGCTTGCTGTCGACCAGCACCTGTGAGTAGCGGTCCATCTGACCACACAGACAGTGTCATCAGTAAAATGACAACGACAACAACGATGATGACACCACCACCACCACCACCACCACTACTACAGACAGGATGTTCAGCTTGCTGTCGACCCTCATCCGCGTTAGCGGTCCACTGACCAAGCACACAGGAAGCACATTACTACTATTACTGCTACTACTACCAAAGAAAAAGAAAAAAAAAAAAAATCTCGAAGGTCTCACAGCTAGTTAATTCATTTTTACTAGCTGCGTCCAGGGCTGGGCATAGGAAGGTGGGGCCCAGTCCTCTCCATCCGCCTGTCTAACATTGCCAGACCGATGCCAGCTATCCATTCTGTGTGGGGTGAGGACAGTCAGAGAAAAATGATTTCCATAGGAACTCAACAGCTTGTCGAAACAGGGCATTGGACTTTGATTACCGGGGAACAGAAATCCAATACAGAATCGATTCTGCCACGTCGTCAGCATACACAATTACTTCTACTGTAATCAACGTCAATTTCATCGTCATCGTCATTACCACCACTATTATCACCATACCCTTGTCACCACCACCACCATCATTGTCATTATTATCATGAGCAACATACCCCTCCTTTTCTCATCCAACCCTCTCAATCTGTTCACCACACAACCAACATTAATTAGCTGATGAATCTGTCGTGGTTAATGCATGCTGGGTAGAAGAAGACAAAAATGACTGCAGGATTCTTCAAAGACAAAAAACTAAAGTTTATAAAAACCTTTTGGGTGGTAGTTGAATCCTCTTTGTTTTGACACGACGTTTCGGACCACTGGCCCGTTGTCAAGTGATGAGAAGAGGACAGTGTGAATTTGAAAGCCTATGTGAGGAAAGGGTGATGACATCTCACTACTTTCTGTTTTGATGGGCCATGCACACTAAACACTTGCTGATCACCATTCAGTGCCATACGTACTCACTCACACACACACCCACACACACACCCACACACACATAAAATAAATTGCATACACATATATATTGCTTCTAAAAAGAGGGATAGGAGGTAAAGAAAGAATAAGGACAGAGAGATCAAGGCAGAAGGGCCCAGGCGCTGGACGTCAGTGACTCTGACGTTCAATCCACTCGGCTGTGCGGTCCCCAAGCGGTCAATGACGCGGCTCTCCATGTACTTTCTGTACGTGCTGTCACTGGGGTTCTGCCACACAGCTGAGATTCTTCAGCTTCACACAGCTGTGTGGCAGAACCCCAGTGACAGCACGTACACGTGGGCGAGAATTCAGCGCTCTCACCATTCCTCTACCACACGTGCTGACCCAGCCTTACCTCTATCCTCTTCAGAATGTCACTTTAATGCTACACATTACCACGTGCTGACCCAGCCTTACCTCTATCCCTCTTCAGAAGGTCACTCTAATGCTACACATTACCACGTGCTAACCCAGCCTTACCTCTATCCTCCTTCAGAAGGTCACTCTAATGCTACACATTACCACGTGCTGACCCAGCCTTACCTCTATCCCTCTTCAGAAGGTCACTCTAATGCTACACATTACCACGTGCTGACCCAGCCTTACCTCTATCCCTCTTCAGAGAGTCACTCTAATGCTACACATTACCAGGTGCTGACCCAGCCTTACCTCTATCCCTCTTCAGAGAGTCACTCTAATGCTACACATTACCACGTGCTAACCCAGCCTTACCTCTATCCCTCTTCAGAGAGTCACTCTAATGCTACACATTACCACGTGGTGACCCAGCCTTACCTCTATCTTCCTTCAGAAGGTCACTCTAATGCTACACATTACCACGTGCTGACCCAGCCTTACCTCTATCCTCCTTCAGAAGGTCACTCTAATGCTACACATTACCACGTGCTGACCCAGCCTTACCTCTATCCCTCTCCAGAATGTCACTCTAATGCTACACATTACCACGTGCTAACCCAGCATTAACTCTATCCTTCCTCAGAAGGTCACTCTAATGCTACACATTACCACGTGCTGACCCAGCATTACCTCTATCCCTCTTCAGAAGGTCACTCTAATGCTACACATTACCACGTGCTGACCCAGCATTACCTCTATCCTCCTTCAGAAGGTCACTCTAATGCTACACATTACCACGTGCTGACCCAGCCTTACCTCTATCCCTCTTCAGAAGGTCACTCTAATGCTACACATTACCACGTGCTGACCCAGCCTTACCTCTATCCCTCTTCAGAAGGTCACTCTAATGCTACACATTACCACGTGTCTACTCTACCTCACCTCAAAGGGTCACTCTAATGCTGCACGTGACCAGTCAGTTCAAATTGCACACAAAGACAGGCATACGCGTCCTGGTCATTAGTGTCTTAGTGTCTTGTTTTCTGGGCCAGTGAATAGTGAACAAGTCTGGAGGGAAAAACAAACAACGAACAAACAAAAAAACAACAACGAAACACTTCGACCCATCAGGTGCGTTCGGTACCGGGGATCGAACGCAGTACACTCTGGGCGAGAAATCTACGCTTTGACCATTCGGCCACCACCACTCCCCGATAACCCACCCACCTCCGCCACCCTACCCCTACCCTATCTCCCCCCCCCCCTCGCCCCCCCCTTTCCCCCACCCCCACGCCCCCACTCTCAGCTCACCTCTCTAAGGCGCGTGTCGGCGAAGGATCTGACGAGGTCCATCTGCTCTTCCTGCAGGGCGGAGACCCGCGCGCTGTCCTCGCGCACACTGCTGACCTCGCGCTGCACGCGGGACGTGGCCGTCTGCACCTCGTCCAACCGCTTCTCCATCTTGGCCGCCATCCGCTCGATCTGCCGCCGCATCTGCTCCTCTGCTGAGGCTGGGTGAAGGACGGCAATGGGGTGTTGTGTGATGTGTGTGATGTGTGTACGGTGGGTGTTGTGTAGTTTGTGTATATGTGTGGTGTGTGTAGGGTGGGTGTTGTGTAGTTTGTGTATATGTGTGGTGTGTGTAGGGTGGGTGTTGTGTAGTTTGTGTATATGTGTGATGTGTGTAGGGTGGGTGTTGTGTAGTTTGTGTATGATACTCAGTCGTGTCCGACTATGACCGTCAAAACAGCAGAGGATGCAACTGCTGTCCTGACTATCTGGGCTAGAATTTGATCATGGTGGGGAGTGTCTTGCCCAAGTTACATCCCCACTGTCTCGACCAAGAGGGTTTTAGGACAGTCGGCGTTGGGATGGTTCCCAAAGGCCAACTAGCCCCCGAGGCTGCAGCACTAAGAGCCAGTGCAATTGTGCCTCCTAGTTTGAGAGTCATAGTTCATCACAAAGGACTAAGTTGTAAATGATTTCCCACCGCGCTGTGTGAACGAACACATGAATTAGTGCTTGAGAGTTTGAGTGTTTTGTACATGGTTATGCATGTAAGTTTTTCATTAAGTGTTTCGAATGAATGTTTCGAATGAACTCAACGATACTATCTATCTATCTATCTATCTATCTATCTATCTGTCTGTCTGTCTGTCTGTCTGTCTATTTATTTATTAGTAGTGGTATTAATATCTCTCTCCATACGAACGGCGAAAGAGACGACGCTAACAGCGTTTCACCCCAATTACCATCATCAAAATATTGCAAGCGGAAGGCTCTTATACTGAAGAGGTGAATGTTGACAAAGAATACCACAATTCTGACGACGGAAGCTAAAGGTTGGGTCATTCAGACACCCGCTGGGCATCCGAGGGGTCTGTGTAGAGGAGAAGAGAGGACTGGCCGTACTGAGTGAGTTAAGAATTTTTTCCCTTCTTCTTCTTTCCTTTTATCTTTCTTTCTTTATCTATTGCTGCCCGACCATCTGCACCGTTTCATTGGCATAACTCATTGCCGCTCATTCCGAGTCCTCCACCCCGAACCCCCACCCCACCCCTCATCCCCCAGCACCCACACACCCCACAACCACACACCACACAGCCACACACCCCACAACCACACACCACACACCCACACCCGCTGGGTTTCTTCTGTCGCAATCTCAGCGTCGTCACTTCACAGGGAACTATCGATGTTAGGTCGCCGGGAGGCCACACACTAGAGGACACCCTGCACTGTTGCTGAGTCACTTCGGTGGTGTTCAGCGATACCTTTTCTGACTCAACATACACAGGACCTACTTAGCCCGCCATTAAAAATAAAAATCGCTAAGTCGCGGAACCAGACAGGATTAAACCAGTCTCTCTGTAAATTGAAGCTGGATCGGATTTCTACCCCAACTGAAGGGCACCCCAAAAGAATTGCACGTAAGGCGAGGATGGTTGCAACCCTCAACACATGTCAACCCCTACCAAGGTTTGTGCATCAGAGATTGACCCCTGACCCATCTCCCATGCCAAGAGGTAGCCACTGTCAACCTCCCCCCACCCCCACCCCCACATACACACAAGAGGATGTCAATTCACAACTAGTGTATGATGTATGATACAGCACACAGGTCAGACAACAGCTACTGACCCCCACCCCCTCCACTCCCACATAATAAGGTGTACAACTAACAGACTGAAAACTGACGACATTGGCTGATAAAAGCCCTGCACGTATGACAAATTGCCACTGGCAGTGCACAGTGTGATCCGGACAAAACCTATTTACTTGCCAAATATGGCACAGAAACAAACTGAATGTCTGATATTAATAACGAGGACACATGATCCCATTGAGCTGACAGGTTTGCAGCGGCTCCTGACAGAGCAAGCACACTGATAGTGTGTGAAGACATGTCCCGGCATTCAGCAGATAACCGCACCCCACACCACCCCACCTCCTTTCCCTGTTCCTCAACACTCCCGCTCATAATCATCCTGCCCCAATCAGTCCATCAGCGAACGTGTGGATAAAAAACGAAACAAGCAAAAAAACAACAAACAAGCCAACAAAATAGACTTGTGTGGTGCTTGGGGAAAACCACAACCAGATGACCCAGACATACGACCCTGACTCAGCCGCTGGCTACATGATCACTAACGCAGATCAGTTTCAGTTTCAGTAGCTCAAGGCGGCGTCACTGCGTTCGGACAAATCCATATACGCTACACCACATCTGCCAAGCAGATGCCTGACCAGCAGCGTAACCCAACGCGCTTAGTCAGGCCTTGAGGAAAAAAAAAAAAAAAAAAGAGGTGAATAATGATAGATAAGCTTACACAAATAAATAGTAACTATAATGTAAAAAAAACAACAACAAAAAAAAACAACTAACGCAGATTGATTTTACTATTCATAATTGTAATTGCTGTTGTGTTGTTTTTTTTCCCCCAGGAGTCTGCAAGCAGAGGCTGCACCGCTTGTCAGTAGCCAAGCAAGTGCGAGCGTAGTTGAGTGTGCATGTACGTGTGTATATGACGTGTTTTTTGTGTGTGTGTTTTTTTTTCATTCTTGGAAAGATGGCGTTTGATCTTTTATCGGGCTTGCTTTAAATTAGCTGTGTGGTCTTTTTTTTTATTTAATGCATGTTGTCTTTTGTTCTGGTAATTCATATACATCAGAGACCACTTCTCGTGATCTGATTTATCTCAGATAATAAAGTGAGTCTGATTCCTGTACTTCCCCCTCACCTCCCTGCTCTCTCTCTCCCTCTCCGTGTTTCCGTCTGTCTGTCTGTCTCATTGTCTGTCTGTCTGTCTGTCTCATGTCTCTGTCTCTCTGTCTGTCTGTCTCTGTCTCTCTCTGTCATTCCCCAACCACCACTGTCCCACGAGGACAAAAACCGTGGAAGCGTACACCATCCAGCAGTTGCACTTTCCAAAAAAAAGAAAAAAGAAAAAAAAAAAGTTTTTGATTAACAAAATGTACATACGCAGAATGGTAGGAGATTTATCTCAGCTAAATGATGCGGTATGCTATCTCATTTCAGTATTCTTAACTCACTCAGTACGGCCAGTCCTCTCTTCTCCTCTACACAGACCCCTCGGATGTCCAGTGGGTGTCTGAATGACCCAACCTTTAGCTTCCGTCCTCAGAATTGTGGTATTCTTTGTCAACATTCACCTCTTCAGTATAACAGCCTTCCGTTTGCAATATTTTGATGATGGTAATTGGGGTGAAACGCTGTTAACGTTGTCTCTTTCGCCGTTCGTATGGAGAGAGTTAAGGTCAAACATGCCTCGCCTGTCTGTTGTGGGTATCATTTTGATATGTCTATGACAAACAATCTTTCGCACAGAACGACAGACAGCCAGACAGACCGACAGGCAAACATGCAGCCATGCAGACAGACACACACATATAGGCATGTATCAGCATACTTACACGTATTCTTGTATTACATCATGTCAAACCACATAAAAGCACATCGCAGCACACTGGGCCCACCTTTCAGTGCGTTGCGAAAGATCGTGATATTTTGTAGAACTAATACACATACATTACACATACATCTGTATGGATACTCAATCTATATACCTATACACTGCATACACATCTGTATCGTCACACAAGGCATATACACATACATTACATACACATCTGTATGGATGTGTAATACGTATACCCATCACTATGTATACATCTGTAAGAACACACTGCATATACACATAATTATATTACCTGCACATATGTATGGATGCACAATATATACACAATATATATATATATATATATATATATATATATATATATATATATATATATATATCTCTCTCTCTCTCTCTCTCTCTCTCTCTCTATCTATATATATATATGTGTGTGTGTGTGTGTGTGTGTGTGTGTGCATCATACATGTATTATACAGTTACATGACTAATTACCTCTGCTATTTGTTCTACTTTTTTCTCCGTCTTCTCCCTCGATCTTTTGTGTGTGTGTGTGTGTGTGTGTGTGTGTGTGTGTGTGTGTGTGTGTGTGTGTGTGTGTGTGTGTGTGTGTGTGTGTGTGTGTGTGTGTGTGTGTGTGTGTGTGTGTGTGTGTGTGTGTGTGTGTGTGTGTGTGTGTGTGTGTGTGTATCATACATATATCATACAGTTACATGACTAATTACCTCTGCTGTTTGTTCCACTTACTCTTTTCTCCGTCTTCTCCCTCGATCTTCATGCGCTCAGCTTCCCGCACGTAGCGACGACACAGTATGCACATCACATCCTGCAAGGGGAACAACTCCTCTCTGTGATAATAGTGTAGCTTCCGGCCTGTGCTGCTCTTTGTACAACACCTGTCTGTGGTATAGGTATAGTGTAGCTTTCAGTCTGTGTTGTTCTTTGGACAACAATTGTGACACAGTGTAGATTTCAGTCTCTACAGAGAGAGAGAGAGAGAGAGAGAGAGAGAGAGAGAGAGAGAGAGAGAGTGAGAAGACAGACTGCGGAAGAGAGAGAGGGGGGAGGGGTGAAGGGGAGGTAGATATGGAAGGAGAGAGTGAGAGAGTGAGAAGACAGATTGCGGGGGGTGTGGGGTGTGGGGAGAGAGAGAGAGAGAGAGAGAGAGAGGATGTAGATATGGAAGGAAAGAGTGAGAGAGAGTGAGAAAACAGACTACGGAAGAGAGAGAGAGAGAGAGAGAGAGAGAGAGAGAGAGAGAGAGAGAGAGAGAGAGAAGCACACGTGCCTGTGGACGTGTAGTTATTTAGGTATGTTTATGCGTGTGTGTGTGTGCGTGTACTCGTGTGTGTGTGTGTGTGTGTGTGTGTGTGTGTGTGTGTGTGTGTGTGTGTGTGTGTGTGTGTGTGTGTGTGTGTGTGTGTGTGTGTGTGATCGTTCTTTAGTTTCTTTCTACACAAACTGAGTGAATAAGATGGACGATAAATCAACACAGTGTGCATAAAAGGTACAGAAGTGCAACAATAGGAATCAAATTGTGATTGAAAAAACAACAACAAGAAACAAAGAAAACATACCTACAACCCCACCCACCTTATATATATATATATATATATATATATATATATATATATATAGATAGAGAGAGAGAGAGAGAGAGACAGACAGACAGACAGACAGACAGACAGACAGACAGACATAGGGACACAGAGAGGGACATAGCAACAGCTCGACAGAAAACAGCTGGACAGAGAGAGTTTGATAAAGACAGAAGACAGAGATTCAAAACGAAAAAAAGGGGAAAAAAAGAAAAGAAGAAGAAGAAGAAGAAGAAGAAGAAGAAGAAGAAGAAGAAGCAGAAGAAGAAAAAGACAAAGCAGAAGAAGAAGAAGGAGTAAATAATGACAGAAGACGGTGACTCAAAGATAAAACAAAGAATCACACATCAGTGCATCCTTATCTGCAGCAGGAAAGCATCACAGACTGATCACTTTGTCAGACGAACAGACAATAAAAAGAAATTCTGTTCTACAAATCCCTAGATACACCTAAAGTGGGAAAAAAATACCCGTTCCCACACGACAGGTTAAAGATATTTGTGAGAAAACATATCCAATCCCAAATGTGCAATATGTCATTGTGCATACAAAAACAAACAAACAAATCATATATATCCAGTAAACCATGACAAAACTCAAAAGTCAAATAACCCATGGTGCGCAAAAATGTCAGACTTTGAAAAGAAATGTGAAAAGAAGTGCATAAAAGAAAACTGGCAAAATACATGCACTGCACTGCTGGCCTCACCTATCACGAAGCCACCATTAACAAAATGTGACCGTGTCATTTTTTTATGTGCAAATGAAACAAAATTCTGCTGCAAGTCGGTGATTGCAAAACTGAATAGAAATAAAAAGGTTTTAAACCAAGAAGAAAAAGGAAAAGGTGCTTGTAATGTGATAGAATATGGAAGGGTTGTTGTGTAACAAAGAACTGATGTTCCGTGACATTCAATGACCATGGAAGGTTGGTTGTATATTCAGAAGTTGTCTCTTTGAGCAGGGCTATCCTAAATTTCAGGACCTACTTTTACGGCACATTTCGCGCCTGTTTTGGAACTACCACGTCTTAAAAAAAGAGACTGTCACATTCCTTTACAGGAATTTCAATTTTCATTAGAGTTTTGGTTCAGTATCAGTAGTCATACTCGAACGCAGACATCTTACTGCAACAATATATCATAGAAAGAACAAGCACAAGCACAAGAACAATATCAACAACAACAACAACAACAAAAAATAATAATAATAATAATAGGATCTTTTTAATTGACTATGGCTCTGCATACAGTGAACTCTTACCACCAAAGCTGTACTTTAAACCGAAAGGATTTTTTCTCTAAATCAGTTTGCGCATAGATTCTAGATTTTCTAAGATGCTGACCACAAGTCGTTAAAAGTTGGTGACCTCACCTCCTCCATCTGTATTCTCAACAAAAGCGCCCCACAAGGACGTGTTATATCCCCATTATTGTATTCGTTATTTACAAATGACTGTGCAACCACCATGCAACACCATAGTCACGTTTGCCGATGACTCTAGAAGGGCTGATTACGAACAGTGACAAGTCAAATTACAGGGAAGACGTGATGTGCGGTGTGTGTTCAAGTGAGTAAACGCGTTGTATTCTGTGTGTGTGTGTGTGTGTGTGTGTGCATCGTATGCACAAATAAATCATGTATATGTATTTGTGTGTACCACCACCACCACCACCACCACCAACAACAACACCAACAACAAAACCAACAAGAACAACAACGGTATAGTGCATTAATTTTACTCCCGTGACTGTCTCGGCTCATCAAGTCTAACCACCACCACCCCATTATCCCCCCTAAAAAAACCAAAAAAACCAAAACCAAAACAAAAACAAAACCAAACAAAAAACAAAAACAAAACAAAAACGAACAATAACAAAACAAAAAACAAACAATAACAACAACAACAACAAAACAAACAAACAAACAACAACAAAAAACACATACGAAAACACAAACAAACAAACAAACATAACCTTATGTCTGCCAAGGTCAATAGCCGTAACGAACATTACAAAGTTATCACAAAAATTGCAATATGCGTCGGATAAGTATCGTTTCATATCAGTCTAATATCATTATCTTAGATGAAGAGACTGTAAATAAACGAAACGTATCTTTTCACATTCCACAATGTTTCCATAATGTGAGTGGATTTCACATTATTTACCAGTCTTTCACTTAAAAAGAAAAAAGAAAAAAAGATGGGTTACTCTATATTAAAACAAATTTTTTTTAAAAGTGTCTGCGCTATCTAACTTTCGAAACATGCCATTTAACTTAAGTAAGTCCCGGAAGTTAGGATTCTGGAAACAGGAAGTGATAGAAAGACAAGAAATTCCTCACTCCAGCCAGCAACACACAAGGTTTGTCGTCATACACTCATGAACGATCAGGCAAACTTAAGAAATAAAAAAAATAAGAAATAAAAAAAGAAATTTATCATTCATACACTCCGGGACCAACCAGGCAAAAAGAAAAGAAAAGAAAAGAAAGGAAAGGACCAATCAAGACGAGGAATGAAAGAAAAGAACCAATGGAGACGAGGAACGTCGTTTGAATGCCCACCTGGCGCGTGCGTTTGCCATCAATGGAGACGGAAGCCACACTGCGCGATTCGGGGTCAGAGAAATCCATGCTTCCAGTCTGATAAAGCAAGGCAGATAATAATGCAAGCCGGGGTATGAAGGAATAAATATCTCCTTGTAGGATATGGCAGCGAAGAACAAACCAAACCAAACCAAAAAAAAAAAAAAAAAAAAAGTAAATATCTCCATATAGGATATGGCAGCAAAGAACAAAAAAAAAAAAAAAAAAAAAAAAAAAAAAAAAAAAGAAGTAAATATCTCCATATAGGATATGGCAGCGAAGAACAAAACACAAAACAAAACATAAAACAACCTGAAATAAAGCTTCCCCCCAAATGCCCCAACATAAAATCCAAAAACCCAAATCGTAAATATAATTTGAGGAACGACACAAAACCAGCAAATGATTGTTCCAAAACAAATTTTGATTCATCGAAAAAGAAAAAAAACATGGAAACAAAAATTAACAATTAGATAACAAATTAGAACTAAAAATCAAAAACATTTAATAGATAAATCAATCAATATTGAAAAACAACAACAACAACAACAAAAAACCAAAAACAAAAAAAACAAAAAAAACCCCCAACAACAACAAACAAACAAAAACAAACAAAAAAAAAAACAAAAACAAAAAAAAATGAAGAAACGAGTATACGAATTAAAAAGAATCATGTCATGATGTCAATTTAAAAAAAAATGTAATCATACATCCCAGGCCTTGAATAATGATAATAAATAAATGCACAAATAAATGAATGAATCAATTAATAAATTAAGCAATCGAAGTCAAAACAACGAAATGCCAGAAAACATATTATTGTTGGATATCGTCAATCAAACAAACATTTTAGAAACGAATAAAAACAAAAGAACATCTCTAAAACAGTCACTTCCGAACTCATCACAAACGGTACATAATATATAACAGCTGGGTAAAAACGAACTTCATAAATATAATGTATACACATGATAAAACATTCAAGTCCAATCCAGGACAGTCACAATGAAGTGACTGATGGATTGAAGGAAGGGTTGGGTTTGGACGGGGGAAGGGTTGGGTTGGGGATGGGGGAGGGATACGCAGAAAAAAACAAAAAAACAAACCCACGAAGACGTTCAAATGGAGTCAGGCAGGGAGAGAGGGAGGGAGGGAAGGAGGGAGAAGAGAAGGGAGGAAGAAAACTGGGAATAAAGGATGCAGGAGAGGAGGAGGAGAAGGAGGAGGAGAAGGGGAGAGGGGTAAGGGTGAGAAAAGGACCATATTGGGCAAGCTGAAAAGACGTGCAAGCCAGATCAGCCAGTCATTGGAAAGCTCATACAGTCTAAATTAATCTCTTATCCCAAACACACAAACGATTGTTTTATTCTGACCGTTCAGAAACACACAAAAGAACGAAAACAAAAACAAAACAAACACGCACAGATAAAAACAAACAAACCGACGAACAAACGACCCTCTTTATCCTGTTGATCATACGTCCTGTGTGTGTGTGTGTGTGTGTGTGTGTGTGTGTGTGTGTGTGTGTGTGCGTGCGTGCGTGCGTGCATGCGTGCGTGTGTGCATGCGCGCGTGTGGTGTGTGTTTCAGGCTTTTATCAATTAAAAGAAAGAAAACAAAAGAAAGAAAAAAATCATGTTTAAAACACAACCTTCTTTCAGACCCAGCGTGCACTTATCAAAGCCTACCGAAAAAGCTGTGGAAAATGCATCGTACAATCCGAAAAGGGTTTTGGCCAACCTTTACGAAAAATAAAAGTAGAGGAGGGGGGTGGGGATTTTTCAGGAATGAGAACAGAGATGGAACAGAGATGAAAATCATGCGTCGTTCACACAGTAAACATTAATTTTGTTCTTGGCTGCTTGCCAGACATCTAGCACACACACACACACACACACACACACACACGTCCGACATCAATGACACTGTCAATCATAGACCTACGTGGATGGCAGCGGGCATTTTGAACCTTAGGGGATGTTACCTCGTAGCCGCCAAAGAGTTTTATTGTGAATAATGCATCGCAAACATCTTTACGCATTGTGCACACATACACGCACGCACGCACGCGCGCGCGCAAACACACAGAGAGAGGCAGAGAGAGACAAAGAGACAGCGGGAGACAGCGATATATAGAGAGAGACAGACATAGGGACAACAGAGACAGACAAAAACACACAAAGGAAATCAAGACAAAAGGAGATGCCAGATTCAGTCGCGTGGTTGACAGGGTCCCTTTCAACCTGATGACAAAATGGCGCCGCGGGTAGACAGTGGTTATCCCCCCTACCCCCCCCCCCCACAACCACCCACCCACTCTAACTCATCCACTCCCTTACCCCCACCCGCACACATCCACCATCCCACACACACGCTCTCTCACCTGCACGGAGGCAAACGTGCCTTCACCTCTTCCCCCTACCCGCTCTAACTCATCCACACCCTTCTCCACACTCACACAACTCACACCTCCACTCCCCCCCCTCCAACCCCACACAGACCATCTCACCTGTATTAAAGCAAATTTGCCCTCACTCCCCCTTCCCCACACCCACTCTCTAACTCGTCCACTTCCCCCCCCCCACACACACACCCTCTTACCTGCACGGGGGTCAAAATTGCCCTCCGCCCCGCCCCGCCCCCACCCACCCTCTAACTCACCTACTCCCTACTCCACTCTCACACATCCATTTACCCCCCTACCACCACCACCCTCCCCACCCACACCCTCTCACCTGCATAGCAGCACACTTGATCTCACTCCTCCTGCCACTCTTTAACACATCCACTCTCCCTCTTCCCCCCCCCCCCATCCCCACACACCCACCCTCTCACCTGCACGGCGGCATACTTGACCTCCTTCCCCTCGTGGGGCAGGAAGTGCTTGAGGTCGGAGCGGCGGCACAGCCACAGGATGGCCCTCCACAGGTTGCGGGGGCTGGGGATCACGTTGAAGGGGGGCGGCACGGGTGTCCCGGGCTCGATAAACGTCATCCACAGCTCCGTGCGGGCGAACTTCCACTCGACGTCACGCTCGTCCTGCAAGGTGACCATTGTGAGGTGGTCAAGTTCTGCTTATGATGATGATATGGATACTTATAGCGTCTGTTCTCGGTCGGAGACCAAGCTCTATGATCAAGTTCTGCTTATGACGATGATATGGATACTTATAGCGCCTGTCCTCGGTCGGAGACCAAGCTCTATGATCAAATTCTGCTTAAGATGATGACACGGATACTTGTAGCACATATTCTCGGTCGGAGACCAAGCTTCAGAAACATGGGAGTCATTTGCACAACAGGCTGCCTTCCTGGGCAAAGCCGACTGACGGCTACCACTGGGGGCTCATTTCCTGTGTAATTCAATCAGGTTTCAGTCACACACACACACACACACACACACACACACACACACACACACACACACACACACACACACACACACACACACACACACACACACAGAGAGAGAGAGGGAGAGAGAGAGCATGAGAGAGAGCATGTGTGGGTGAGAAAGAGAGAGAGAGGGAGAGAGGGAGAGAGAGAGAGAGCATGTGTGGGTGAGAAAGAGAGAGAGAGAGAGAGGGAGAGAGGGAGAGAGAGAGAGAGAGAGAAAGAGCATGTGTGGGTGAGAAAGGGAGAGAGAGAGAGGGACATAGAGAGACACGGACAGACAATGACAGACAGAGAGACATGCCGATAACAAAGACCTGTCAACAACAAAGACAAAAAGAGACATAAAAAGAAACAGACAAACGGAGCAAGAGAGAGAGAGAGAAAGAGGAAGGGAAGGAGAGAGAGAGAGAGAAGGGGGAGGGAGAGAGAGAGAGAGAGAGAGAGAGAGAGAGAGAGAGAGACAAACAGACAAGTTGTCAAGCCAGTGATTCCCACAAGCTAATGCATCATTTATCTTAACTCAAGAACGAATATGCGAATTTGTACTTTTCTGTCCGCATAGGTATATTATAAACATAGTACATTTTGTTCTGAAGGCGTCAATTTCCCATCTGCATAATGTTACGAGTCACAACGCCACTGCACTGCATAATGCAACACAACGCAGCACCACACCACACCACACCAAAACACTACACAACACCACACCACACCACACCAAAACACTACACAACACCACACCACACCACACCAAAACACTACACAACACCACACCACACCACACCAAAACACTACACAACACAACACCACACCACACCACACCAAAACACTACACAACACCACACCACACCACACCAAAACACTACACAACGCAGCACCACGCTACACAACACAACACAACACCACTCCACTCCACTACATAATGCAGCACGACGCAGCACCACACCACACCAAAATACTACATAGCACTACACCACACTAACCTATCCCACACCACCCCGCACCACACCACACCATAACCCTACACAACACTACCCCACAACACTACCCCACAACACCCCACAACACCCCACACCACCCCACACCGCACCGCACCACACCACACCACACCACACCACACCACTACACAACACTACACAAACACTACACCTCACCACACCATAACACTACACAACACTATACCATCCCACACCACCCCACACCACTCCGCACCACACCACACCACACCACCCCACACCACCCCGCACCACACCACACCACACCACAACCCACCAACCCACACCACACCACAGCACTACACCACACTATACAACACCACACCACACCACACCACACTGACCTGCACTTCATTGAAGGTGTTGGACATGACGGCAATCAACAGATTCAGCAGGACGATCATGGAGGCGAAGACATAGATGCCGTACAGGTAGTAGCCCACCGTCTCCACGGCCAATGCACGGTGCGGGTTGTTGGTCAGTGACGTCACCGGCCCGTCTGTCGTCAGCGCGGGGGCGTCCACCGCCCCCATACCGAAGACGGAAAAGGTGAGGGTGAAGAGGGTGTCGGAGAAACTGCATCGCCAGGAGTGAACGTCAACATTGATATATTATTATACATACTGAATGAATGAATAAATGAATGAACAAACGAATGAATGAACGAACGAATGAATGAATGAATGTATGAAGGAAGGAAGGAGGGGAAGGAAGGAATGGTAAACAACTGACTAACAAACAAACTAACCAACTAACAAATTAACTGACTAAAAAAAAGAAAAAACAAAAAAACCCAAAAAACAACGTTGCTCCTCACCTGTCGAACCGCCCGGTGTCACACTTGTTGGGGGAGTACAGGGTGGCGATGCCGCAGGTGAAGCACATAAGGACGAGCAGGAACATGCCGGTGATCTTGAAGAGGTCGGCGATGGTGCGGCGGAAGGAGACCAGCATGGTGCCAAGCGCCTCGTTGGCGGGCATGATGAAGGAGAACCGGGAGATGGACAGGATGGTGCCCAGGGTGAACAGCACGTCGGACAGCAGCTCTGGGTCCGGCACCCAGCCTGGGCTCCACGTCACTGTGATAACAATGATGATAACAATGATGAAGATATCAATGATGATGAAGGAGAACCGGGAGATGGACAGGATGGTGCCCAGGGTGAACAGCACGTCGGAAAGCAGCTCAGGGTCCGGCACCCAGCCTGGGCTCCACGTCACTGTGATAACAATGATGATAACAATGATGAAGATATCAATGATGATGAAGGAGAACCGGGATGGTACCCAGGGTGAACAGCACGTCGGACAGCAGCTCTGGGTCCGGCACCCAGCCTGGGCTCCACGTCACTGTCACGTATCATGATAATGACGATGTACATAAATAACAACAACAACAACAACAACAAAGTGGTAGTAGTAGTGGTGGCAGTAGTGGTAGAAGTGGTGCTGGTGGTGGTGGTGGTGGTGGTGGTGGTAGTAGTAGTAGTAGTAGTAGTAGTAGTAGTAGTAGTAGTAGTAGTAGTAGTAGTAGTAGTAGTAGTAGTAATACTAATGATGATGATGATGATGATGATGATGTTGATACTACTATGACAACTGTTACCAGTGCTACTACTGATGATGATGATGATGTTGATGATGATTATAATGATGGTATTAATACTAATGATAATACTGACAACAACAACGACAACAACAATAGCAACAACGACAACAACAACAACAAAACCTCAGTTATATAAGTAAGTAACAGACCCAAGATGAGAGACGAAAGACCAGACACACAGCCCCGGGATGAAAGGCAAACAGAACACACAGGTCGAGATCGAGAGAGATGCCTCACCATGGGAGGTTCTCATGCCATCCCTGTCGCAGTAGCCCGCGTGGGCCGTGGTCTTGTAGGCCAGGATCCGACACATGTCGTCCACGGTGGCCGCTCGCAAGGACGCCGCGTAGCTCGCGCCGGAAGTGACGTTGTAGGGCGAGGTGTGGGGGACCCGGATGACGCGGTTGATGCGGATGGGGGTGACGAGCTCCAGCACGAAGGCGGCCAGCAGGAGGCTGAGCATGACGGAGTCGATGACGTTCCACAGGGAGTTGAAGTAATCCTTGGCCCCTGCCTGCCAGATCTGCTTCACCTCCTCCCAGATCAGACCTGTAACACAGTGAAGGTGTTTGGTGTGTGTGTGTGTGTGTGTGTGTGTGTGTGTGTGTGTGTGTGTGTGTGTGTGTGTGTGTGTGTGTGTGTGTGTGTGTGTGTGTCTGTGTGTGTGTCTGTGTGTGTCTGTGTCTGTGTGTGTCTGTGTGTGTGTCTGTGTGTGTGTGTGTCTGTGTCTGTGTCTGTGGTGTGTGGTGTGTGTGTGGGGGGGGTGCGGGGGGGTATATAATGAGAGAGAGAGAGAGAGAGAGAGAGAGAGAGAGAGAGAGAGAGAGAGAGAGAGAGAGAGAGAATGTCATTTCTCGACAGTCTTTTTCTTCTTTCTCCTAAAGTTCAGACTGCAGAATGTAAGCAGCGCTCAAAGTCAGTTTGAAAATAATCCATCAGCCTCCGGTCGCGAGGTCAACCAGTGACAGATGAGAGTCGGTCCAGAAAGCGTCGCGTGTCTAGCGGCGCTTGATCCGCTGACCGGAAGATCTTGTCCCCAGAGGATCGTCAGTTGTGTTGCATTGCATTACGTTTGTCACAACATATTTCGCTTTGTCAAAGTCGGACCGCTTTCCCAGGGGATAGCGTGCTGCCACGCCACCGATACATTTTGCTTTTGTCCTGTGTAATCGTTTTTACCATCAAATTGAATTGATCTACAAAATTTTGATATGGACAATCTTTTGTTGTCGCGGGTTCTTGAATGTGTGCTTAATGCATGCAGCATGCAGGGCCTCGGTTTATTGACGTATCCAAAATACTAGCACCCAGATCACCACACAAAGTCTAGTGGAAGGAGGATTAAAATCTCCGGTCCCCTTATGTGACTTCAGGATCGTGACGGTCTTTCTGGTCATTCTTCGTCACTGACCGGTGGTGTGTGTGTGTGTGTGTGTGTGTGTGTGTGTGTGTGTGTGTGTGTGTGTGTGTGTTTGTGTGACTGTGTGTGTGTTTGTGTGACTGTGTGTGTGTGTGTGTGTGTGTGTGTGTGTGTGTGTGTGTGTGTGTGTGTGTATGTGTTTGTGTGTGACTCTGTGTGTGTGTGTGTGTGTGTGTGTGTGTGTGTGTGTGTGTGTGTGTGGGTGTGGGTGTGGGTGTGGGTGTGGGTGTGTGTAAGTGTACGTGTGTGTATATATATATGTGTGTGTGTGTCTATTTGTACGTGCGTGTGCATGTGCGTGTGTATTTGTGACAGAGACAAAGACACAGAGAAAGAGAGAGACAGAGACAGAGACAGACAGACAGTGAGAGAGAGACACACACACAGAGAGACAGAGACAGACAGACAGACAGGCAATCCTCCCAAGCACCGTGACATTTCTGACCCCCACCCCCACCCCCGAAACTCCCCCACCCTCCATCACCGCTATGACCACTCCCAGTCCCAGGAGGACAGAGGGACAATAAAGGTCACCCTGGAGTCCTGTGCTGTCCCTGCACTGTGTGGTCTTCCTGCTGATGGCGGGGTACGGGTGGAGCCCTTGATGCATCAATTATACATGTTCTCGCCTTTCACAGCTCCTACTGAGTGTCAGCGCTGATGGTCAGGGGTCAGCTTTCTGGGGCTTCCTCGTCTGGTTGTCTTTGTATTGGTGGCCAAGTTGCTATCAACTGGGGTGGGGTGGAGGTTGTGGATGTGGGAGGGTGGTGTGTGTGTGTGTGTGTGTGTGTGTGTGTGTGTGTGTGTGTGTGTGTGTGTGTGTGTGTGTGTGTTGTATAGTGTGGTTTTGTGGGGTGTGTTGAGTTGTGTAGTGTGTTGTGCTGTGTGGTGTAAGTGTGTGTTGTATGGTGTGGCTTTGTGGGGTTGTGTTGTGTTGTGTTGTGTTGTGTCGTGTTGTGTCGTGTTGTTTGGTGTGGTGTGTGCTAAACAATCCCGACCCTAAATTCAACAAAAACCAAAAATAGCCCAATCCAACCCAATCCAGCACAACCCAACCGAACTCAACCAATAAGTTCCCATCCCAACCCGACAAAACCCCAGCCCAACCCAACCCAACCCAAACACAGTGAAACACCCACTAATCTGCAATCCACTTGAAGCCGATGACAACGATCACATACCCACCCCAACAACCCCAACCCCTCTACATGAAAATACATAGTAACCAACGATACATATAAGGATGACGGCAACCAGGAAATATGCAATCCAACCCAACCAAACCCACTCCGAACCAATTCCAACCCAACCCCCATCCCAGCTCAGCTCCGATCCAACCCAACCCAACTAAATTTAACCCAACCCCTCCCGGCTTAACCTAACCCACACAACCAACCCAACTCCAACCCAACCCAACTTAACCCAACCCCAATCCAACCCATCCCCCCATTCGAACCCTAATCCAATTCGAACCCATCCCCCATTCGATCCCAACCCAACCCCATTTCCAACCCAAATTTAATCCAACCCAACCAAATTTAACCCCACCCAACCCCAACCAAACTTAACCCAACCCAATCCAATCCATCCCCAAGGCAACTCCAATACACCACCCCCTCCCCACTCACCGACGATCCACATGAGGATGATGGTGATGATGGTGTAGGCGTATCTCGGAGGGTCGTCACACACGAAGCTGTTGAAGGCGAAGCGAAGGTAGAGCTTGGAGACGATGATGACGACGAGGAAGGTGAGGTAGGAGCAGGTGTAGCTCAGGAACTTCATCAGAGGTGTGTTCACCACCTTGCCCACCTGAAAGTGCAGAAAAAGAAAAGTGAAAAAGAGGAAATTGTAGTGGTATGGCCACGAAGCTAGGACACGTGTCCTCTCCAAAACCATCCCCAAAGAAACAATTCAAGGGAATTAACCATAGCATGTATTCGCTCCGAAACATTCCTCCGGGGAACAGTTTACGGGAAGTAACCAGGGCATGTATCTTCTCCAAAACCTTCCTCAAGGGAAAATATCAAGGAAAGTAACAATCATAGCATGTATCCTCTTCCAAGACCTTCCTCCAGGGAATAGTTCAGGGGAAGTAACCAGGGCATGTATCTTCTCCAAAACCTTCCTCAAGGGAAAATATCAAGGAAAGTAACAATCATAGCATGTATCCTCTTCCAAGACCTTCCTCCAGGGAATAGTTCAGGGGAAGTAACCAGGGCATATATCTTCTCCAATACCTTCCTCCAGATAACAGATCAATGGAAGTAACCAGGGCTTGTATCCTCTGCAAGACCTTCCTCCAGGGAATAGATCAGGGGACGTACCCATAGCATGTATCCTCTCAAAGACCTTCATCCAGGAAACAGATCAGGGGAAATAACCAGGGTGTTTCATCTCCAAAAATTCATCCACGGAACAGTTCAGGGGAAGTAACCTAGGCATGTATCCTCTTTGAAGACCACCCACATGGGGGAGTAACCTAGGCATGTATCCTCTTTGAAGACCACCCACATGTGGGGAGTAACCTAGGCATGTATCCTCTTTGAAGACCATCCACATGGGGGAAGTAACCTAGGCATGTATCCTCCTTGAAGACCATCCACAAGAGGAAGTAACCAGGGCATGTATCCTCTTTGAAGACCATCCACAAGAGGAAGTAACCTGGGCATGTATCCTCTTTGAAGACCATCCACATGGGGGGAGTAACCAGGGCATATATCCTCTTTGAAGACCATCCACATGGGGGAGTAACCAGGGCATATATCCTCTTTGAAGACCACCCACATGGGGAAGTAACCAGGGCATATATCCTCTTTGAAGACCATCCACAAGAGGAAGTAACCTAGGCATGTATCCTCTTTGAAGACCACCCACATGGTGGAAGTAACCTAGGCCTGTATCCTCTTTGAAGACCATCCACAAGAGGGAGTAACCTAGGCATGTATCCTCTTTGAAGACCATCCACATGGGGGAAGTAACCTAGGCATGTATCCTCTTTGAAGACCATCCACATGGGGGAAGTAACCTAGGCATGTATCCTCTTTGAAGACCATCCACATGGGGGAAGTAACCTAGGCATGTATCCTCTTTGAAGACCATCCACATGGAGGGAGTAACCTAGGCATGTATCCTCTTTGAAGACCATCCTCCAGGGAACAAACAGTTGAGAGGAAGTAACCAGGGCATGTACCCGATCCAAGAAACAGTTCAGGGGAAGAAAAAGACGGGAAAGACAGAAGCGGACAGACATCATGGAATGGACGGTGCCGGTCCAATGCGCCTAATCCCGTTTCACCTACTCTTTGATCACGTCACCAACTTCAATGGCCTCTTGAGAGTTGGACTCTTTGTTCCGTTTCGCCTTCTCAACCGCTCTTTCTCCCTCTGTCTGTCTGTCTGTCTGTCTGTCTCTCTCCCTCTCTCTCTCTCTCTCTCTCTCCGCAGGGCTGGGTGAAAAAAGCATACGTTTTGCTTATCTCATTACCCTGGTAAAATAAAATTTCGTTTCGTTTCGTTTCTCTCTCTCTCCTTCTCCCTCTAAGATATACACATACACATAAAGAGATACACGTATGTACAATTATGTATATGAATGTATGAACGTGTACATGTGTATATATTCGTTTTCCGCTCTTGCCAGCAACCGGTCTTTTGTATTGATTGTTTTAATTCGTTCAGTTTATCTTCAATAACAACGATTTAGGATTAAACCTGGGTTCTCGTCTTTCTTCATTCTTTTCAGTACTGGTAAGATATCTCTGTCTGTTGTGATGTTAAGATATCTCTGTGTGTCTGTTGTGTTGTTAAAGGAGCAAATGTCTTGACTATCACAAGTCAAATTTCTTTGGAAAAACCTGATGATCCAGTCCCAGGATCGCCTCAGTCCTGGGCTGGACAGCAGCCTACTCACAGTAGTGTCCACCCCACTTACTCGTGGGAAAATTCGGGCACCTCCTCAGTGAACATTCCAGTTCAAGGTCCCTCCACTCCGTGGCCAGTCACATGGAGCCCTGACAACACTTTTTTCAGTTCTTAGCTCTCGGCACACTCCATTTGAATTATTCCTTCTAGCTAATTCTCAATGTTCCCTTATTTTATTTTATTATATTTGTTATCCTTTCACACCACTCATGCATTCATACAATGTTCCAATTAACAATACAATATTCATTCATGAGTCACGTCTTATAAATTACACAAATACACAAAAAAGTATTGATTTATCAAATAGTAAACATTTCAAAACTAACAGCAAAAACTACCATATTCACAAACTATTCAATCATTAGTTACATTTCGAATAAACAATAAAATAAATTTTCCCACCTGATGTTCGGAACATTCAAGGCACACAGACCACATCACATCACCCGAGCTCTGATGCATTCAGACTGACACTACAGCACATACATATACGCACACACACTCATGAACATGCACAGCTCACGATTCACCCACACTTACCACGTGCAAAACATTTTCACATTCATACAGGTATTCGAAATGTACAAACAAAAATTTCGTTCTTCCTCTGGCCACAGGCATTCGAAACTCGCTCTGTCACAAAGATATCTCTGAGTGTCTGTTGTGATGTTAAAAATATTTCTGTGTGTCTGTTGTGATGTTAAGATATCTCTTTGTGTCCGTTGTGATGTTAAATATATCTGTGTATGTCTGTTGTGATGTTAAGATATCTCTGTGTGTCTGCTGTGGTGTTAAAGAGATCTCTGTGTTTCTGTTGTGATGTTAAAGATATATCTCTGTGTCTGTTGTGATGTTAAGATATCTCTGTGTGTCTGTTACTATGTTAAAGATATCTCTGTGTGTCTGTTGTGATGTTAAAGATATCTCTGTGTGTCTGTTGTGATGTTAAAGATATCTCTGTGTGTCTGTTGTGATGTTAAAGATATCTCTGTGTGTCTGTTGTGATGTTAAAGATATCTCTGTGTGTCTGTTGTGATGTTAAAGATATCTCTGTGTGTCTGTTGTGATGTTAAAGATATCTCTGTGTGTCTGTTGTGATGTTAAAGATATCCATTTGTGTCTATCATGATGTAAAAAAAAAAGTGATTAAAATGTTTCTAAAAGGGAATCGGTCAGATATAGCCAGGCCGAGAGGACGTGTTTTGTCTGCGCTCTCTGTGGCACCCAATGGGAGCGGAGGTCGTGTCAACGCAGTGTTTCCCTTGCCTCACAGAGCGTATAACCATTGATGGAGTCTCCCGTCGGTCCGACGGATGAGTAGGCAGGCAGGCTTATCTGTCGGTGTGTGTCCTCATATGGGAGAAGAGGCCAATTCTGGATGCGCAGCACGTCCCACAGGTGTTGCAAGGGAAAACGTCTCCAGAAGTTGAGCCCTGCTTCCTTCGCTCACGCTTCTCCTTAATGGCCTGCGGCAGGTAGTACTGGGTTACATGGTACCAGTAGCAAGAGCTATGCCCCTGACCTGACCCAGAGAGCGTATAACACAGCTGTTCTTCTTCTTCTTCTTCTGCGTTCACTCGTATGCACACGAGTGGGCTTTTACGTGTATGACCGTTTTTACCCCGCCATGTAGGCAGCCATACTCCGTTTTCGGGGGTGTGCATGCTGGGTATATTCTTGTTTCCATAACCCACCGAACGCTGACATGGATTACAGGATCTTTAACGTGAGTATTTGATCTTCTGCTTGCATATACACACGAAGGGGGTTCAGGCACTAGCAGGTCTGCACATATGTTGACCTGGGAGATCGTAAAAATCTCTACCCTTTACCCACCAGGCGCCGTTACCGTGATTCGAACCCGGGACCCTCAGATTGACAGTCCAACGCTTTAACCACTCGGCTATTGCGCCCGTCACACAGCTGTTCAAATTTCGCTACTTGATGGAGGAGTAAGATGGTTTATTTTGGTAAGATATTAAAACAAAACAACAACAACAAAACCCACAAAAAACAAGCAAACTGACCCTGCTCCAGGGGGCGATGAGGTACAGCATGGAGAGCATGGGGCAGACCACCAGGCCCACGGGGATGGACAGCATCAGGTACAGGAAGCGGTTGAGGTACCTCAGGAAGGGTACACCACTGAACCACAGCTCCCCGATCTGCGCCTGGCACTGGGGGTGGGCCACAAACTGAAACAAACAGTCATCGATCATCATCATCATCATCACGTTGGATACATTTGTGTGTGTGTGTGTGTGTGTGTGTGTGTGTGTGTGTGTGTGTGTGTGTGTGTCTGTCTGTCTGTCTGTGTGTGCGTGTGTCTGTGTCTGTCTGTGTCTGTGTGGGTGTGCTTGGCTTTGTTCATGTACGTGGGTATGTGCTTGTGTGTGTGCGTGCATGTGTCTGTGTGCGTGTGTATGTGCATGCGCGCGTGCATGTGCGTACGCGTACATATAATTATGTGTCTGTGCCTCTGCGCCTGCCTTCGACACCCTACCCATCCCCCCACACATTGACCTCTGCATATTTCTGAAAGGAACCATTGGATACACACTTTGGACTGTCTGGCTTATAACACAGGATCGATCGTTTTGACCTGGATTTTGGTCACTGGATGCTATGGATACGGCACAAGGTGGGGGATGGGTGTGTCTGTTTGTCTGTCTGTCTGTGGAGGCAGGGGATAGGATCTATCTGTCTGTTTGTCTGCCTGCCTGTCTGTCTGTCTGTCTGTCTCTCCGCCCACCCCCCTCCCCCCCCTCTCTCTCTTTCTCTCTGTTAAACAGACTTGTATTACTTCTGTATTCAATAAATGATAACGTTATGTCGAATCTCGCCATATTTATGTACAAGTCATTAAAAGACGTAGTTCCATGATTGGCTAAACAGATCACACTTTTGTTTGTGTAAGGCTGTATGAAGATTATGTCCTTATGTAAATTTTTTTATACAAAGTATGTGATCACCCCTTCAACTGGAGCCATGGCCTTATTGAATAAACTACCGTTATCTTTATCGGTATCTCTTAACCACACACTTTTTTTCTCATCACCAAGTAAGTCTTCCTTTAAATACTTTAACAATTAATTTTGTGTCTCCTAATGTACTGTTTTGCATCATATTCATCAAACTTTCTGTACAGTCTGAACCAAATGCTTGTCAATGTTATTACGATTTCTTTGATTCTGTTAATTTGTCGGTGAAGGATTTCTGTTATTGGGTAGGGTTTAAATATGTCAAGTTTAATGTCCATTCCATGCCTTTTGCTCTTCCATACATGTGCAGTGGTGCTTCTTTGAATACAAATTGACATTCAATGTGGTGTTTCTATCAATAAACCTGACAGTGTTGTGTTTCTATCAATAAACCAGTGTTGTGTTTCTATCAATAACCCTGGCAGCCAGTGTTGTGTTTCCATCATTAAACCAGACAGTGTTGTGTTCCTATCAATAAACCTGACAGTGTTGTGTTTCTATCAATAAACCTGACAGTGTTGTGTTTCTATCAATAAACCTGACAGTGTTGTGTTTCTATCACTAAACCAGTGTTGTGTTTCTATCAAAAACCATAACAGTGTTGTATTTCTATCAATTAACCAGACAGTGCTGTGTTTCTATCAATAAACCAGACAGTGCTGTGTTTCTATCAATAAACCAGACAGTGCTGTGTTTCTATCAATAAACCAGACAGTGTTGTGTTTCTATCAATAAACCAGACAGTGTTGTGTTTCTATCAATAAACCAGACAGTGTTGTGTTTCTATCAATAACCCTAACAATATTGTGTTTCTATCAATAAACCAGACAGTGTTGTGTTTCTATCAATAAACCAGACAGTGTTGTGTTTCTATCAATAAACCAGACAGTGTTGTGTTTCTATCAATAACCCTGACAGTGTTGTGTTTCTATCAATAACCCTGACAGTGTTGTGTTTCTATCAATAACCCTAACAATGTTGTGTTTCTATCAATAACCCTGACAGTGTTGTGTTTCTATCAATAACCCTAACAATATTGTGTTTCTATCAATAACCCTGACAGTGTTGTGTTTCTATCAATAAACCTGACAGTGTTGTGTTTCTATCAATAAACCAGACAGTGTTGTGTTTCTATCAATAACCCTGACAGTGTTGTGTTTCTATCAATAACCCTGACAGTGTTGTGTTTCTATCAATAAACCAGACAGTGTTGTGTTTCTATCAATAAACCAGACAATGTTGTGTTTCTATCAATAAACCAGACAGTGTTGTGTTTCTATCAATAACCCAGACAGTGTTGTGTTTCTATCAATAAACCAGACAGTGTTGTGTTTCTATCAATAACCCTGACAGTGTTGTGTTTCTATCAATAACCCTGACAATGTTGTGTTTCTATCAATAAACCAGACAGTGTTGTGTTTCTATCAATAACCCTGACAGTGTTGTGTTTCTATCAATAAACCTGACAGTGTTGTGTTTCTATCAATAACCCTAACAATATTGTGTTTCTATCAATAAACCAGACAGTGTTGTGTTTCTATCAATAAACCAGACAGTGTTGTGTTTCTATCAATAAACCTGACAGTGTTGTGTTTCAATCGATTAACCTGACAGCCAGTGTTGTGTTTCCATCAATTAACCTGACAGCCAGTGTTGTGTTTCTATCAATACGTCTGGCAACCAGTGTTGTGCTTCTATCAATAAGTCTGGCAGCTGGTGTTGTGTTTCTATTTATACCCCCTCTCGGCGGCCAGTGATCGAATTGTATCTTCTCCAGTCCAGGCCAGACAAGGAACAGTTGGCTGCACACGAGCTTCTGTCAGCTTGTGTGTGTGTGTGTGTGTGTGTGTGTGTGTGTGTGTGTGTGTGTGTGTGTGTGTGTGTGTGACCTCTCTCTCTCTCCCCCCCTCTCTCCCTCTATCTGTCTTTCGGTCTCTCTCTCCATCTCTTTTTCTCTCTGCCTCTCACCCCCCGCCCCTGCCCCCCTCTTTCTCACCACACTTTCTCTCTCAACACTGTCTCTCTCTTTGTTGCTCTCTCACCTTCTCTCTCTTCCTCTCTTTCCTCCCCTCTCTCTCCCTCTTCCCCCCTCTCTCTCCCCCCTCTCTCTCCCCCCCTCTCTCTGTGTGAATCCCTCTGATCATTTTAATGTGGTTTTCTTTTACCCCCCCCCCCACCCCCTATTTCCGCCTACATCTTCATTTTCTTCTTGTTTCTATTTTCTCCACAATCAAAACGCATGATTATTTTGTTGCTGTGAGGGTATGTTGAAAGGAAGCTCTTGGTTTCGTGTGTAGAATATTGTGTTCGCTATTTTGGTTGATTTGTGATGTCGATTTTTTTTTGGTGTTATGTTCTTTTCTTTATCTTCTTTCAGTGTTTCAGTGTGATCCCTTTTCGGTAAGGGGCTTCGGCCTTCATCTGAATGAAAAGATCGTTATCGTTATCGTTATCGTTATATATATATATATATATATATATATATATATATATATATATATATATATATATATATATATATATATATATATATAACGTTCGCTGAACAGCTTAATAGCAATAAAATTCGTTCTCTCTCTCTCTCTCTCTCTCTCTCTCTCTCTCTCTCTGTCGCTCTCTCTCTCTCTTTCTCTCCCTCCTCTCTCTCTCACCCCCCCCCCCCCCCCCCCCCCCCTGTCTCTCTCGCTGGTCTAAATGTATGTATGTACCTCCTCTGCAAACTGGCCTGTGGCCTTGCGGTAAAATATTTCTGAATTCTGAGTTCTACTCTGTCGCTCTCTCTCTCTCTCTCTCAGTCTGTCTCTCTGTCTCTGTCTTTCTCTCCCTCCTCTCTCTCTGTCGCTTCCCCCCCTCTCCTCTCTCCCCCTCTCTCTGCCACTAACCAGGATGAATGGGAGGGCTGTCAAGGGAGGGAGGCAGACAAGTGGGGATGGAGGGGAGGTTGGGAGGGGGGGGGGGGCGGTGAGTCTGGCCGGTATCGATGGTACGCTAGGATGAGCTAGGGAGTCTGTAGAAAAGTGGTGTGTTGAGGTGGGGGGCGATGACATGGTGAAGAAGGGGGGGAGGGTGAGGGGGTAGGGGTGGGGTGGAGGTCGGTAGCAAACCATAATCATGACCACGGTCAAATGGTAGGGTGGTGGTGGGGATGGTGGGGGTGGCGGGTGGTGAAGTGTACAACATCAAGGTATCTTTTTTTCTTCTTTACACATAGACACACAGGAACACATACACACAAGAAACGCACAGGCACACGCACACACACACACATAGACATACACGCACACGCACACACACACACACACGCACACACACACACACACACACACACACACACACACACACACTTCATCCTTATAGCTATGTGCACCAACTCGAGCAAGATGTTTCCAACATTATTGATATCAACATCATCATCATCATCACCACCACCACCACAAACACCACCACCACCACCACCACCACCACCACCGCCAACATCAACATCACCGCCAACACCACAACCACCACCACCACCATCACCACAACCACCACCACCACCACCACCACCACCACTACCGCCATTACTACCACCATCACCACCGTCACTACCCACCACCACCACCACCATCACTACCCACCACCACCACCACCACCACCACCACCACCGCCAACATCAACATCACCGCCAACACCACAACCACCACCACCACCATCACCACAACCACCACCACCACCACCACCACTACCGCCATTACTACCACCATCACCACCATCACTACCCACTACCACCACCACCATCACCACCATCACTACCCAACACTACCACCACCGTCACCACCACCACCACCGTCACCACCCACCACCACCATCACCGCCACCACCATCGCTACCACCACCACCATCACCACCATCACCACCATCACTACCCAACACCACCACCACCGTCACCACCACCACCACCATCACCACCCACCACCACCACAACTACTACCACCACCACCATCACCACCACCACTACCACCACCACCACCACCATCACCAACACCACCACCACGACTTCAACCACCACTATTACTGCTATTATCATCACCACCACCACCACCACCATCACCAACACCACCACCACGACTTCAACCACCACTATTACTGCTATTATCATCACCACCACCACCACCACTACCACCACCACCACCCCAACCACCACCACCAACCCACCCCCACCACCACCAACTTCATCACGACCACCCTCCACGCTCACCTCCCCCACCCACCAAACTCTCCCCCGCCCCTCACCACCGCATCCACCATCCCCTCCAGCCACCACCCCAAACCACTCCCACCCCCTACCCCCCACACACACTCCACAGAGCCCCCCCACCCCCTACCCCCCACACACACTCCACAGAGCCCCCCCACCCCCTACCCCACACACACACTCCACAGAACCCCCCACCCCCTACCCCACACACACACACTCCACAGAGCCCCCCCACCCCCTACCCCACACACACACACTCCACAGAGACCCCCCCACCCCCTACCCCACACACACACCCCACAGAGCCCCCACCCCACCCCCTACCCCCCACACACACTCCACAGATCCCCCCCACCCCCTACCCCACACACACACTCCACAGAGACCCCCCCACCCCCTACCCCCCACACACACTCCACAGAGACCCCCCCACCCACCCCCTACCCCACACACACACACCCCACAGAGCCCCCCCCCCACCCACCCCCTACCCCCCACACACACACTCCACAGAGCCCACCCACCCCCTACCCTCCCACCACCACCACCATCACCACCATAACCGCCAACCCCTCCCGTCACCTTTTTCTGCTCCATGCGGAGCGCGGTGTGGACCATGGGCAGGATGTCCCCAGAGTTGTTCTCCAGGTCGTCGTCCCCGCTGTCTCGGGACCTCTTGGGCCTGCCGCTCAGCACCGTCTTCACCTCGTCAGAGCTCTGACACTGGTCCAGCAGCTGCAGCGTGAAGTTCTGCACCTGGTGGTCCAGCTCCTGGTACACTTGCTGTGGGGACACACACAGCGACAGGGATGATGGTCAGGTCGTTAGCACACACACACACACACGTAACACAGACATATTTTACACATGACACATACATGTATCACAGCGGGGCTACTAATCAGATCATCAGCACATAAACACCGTGCCAGGTCAAGCGCTCAGCTGGAGGGCAGAAGAAACGCTACAAAGACTGCCTCAAAGCGTCCTTCAACGACCTGGGCGTCCACATCAACACGTGGGAGACGCTTGCTCTGGACCGTCCAGTTTGGTACAGCAAGATCACCACAGGAGCCCGTGCAGCTGAAGCCAGGCCTATCACCAAGGCGCATCTAAAGTATTCTGTGCGCAAGGCCCGAACAGCATCCACTGCCACGACAGCACCCACTCACTTGTGGGCTAGTGTTCATCTCACTACCTAATCGCCAGAGCAAAACATCACATACAGTTCATCATAGACTGCTGATAAGAGAAAAAAAAAGTGCCAAGGCCTGCTCAAAAAAAAAAAAAAAAAAAAAGTAAGGGGAATGGACTGGGAAGGCAGGAAAAGGAGACACCAAAGGCAGAAATAATGAAAGTGATAGAAAAGCGGATATTTCAAGCACAGAATTTCCAGAAGACGGAATGTCATTTATGCCGATAGACCCCCGACATCCCACAGGGGAACATAATACACAACACAGAACACATACACATGACACATGTTCAGTTCAGTTGCTAAGGAGTCGTCGTAATAATATTACTAATAATGATGATAACAACAACAACAACATTATTATTAATAATAATAATAATAATAATAATAATAATAATAATAATAATAATAATAAACACAGTAAAATAAAGATAACACAAGATAAAGGCCAAACTAAAATAACGACAAAACTCCAAACAAAACCAAAACAAAACAACACAAAATAAACTGAAACAGACACAGAAGAGACCACCCCGATCTTGTGACGGACCTTATACTCCCCCTCGATCTCGGAAAGACTGCGGAACTTCTGGGACAGGTGGAAAGCGGCCTGGATAGGGTCCTCCTCTGTCAGGGCGATGTAACACGGGCTGGCCAGGGCCTTGAACGTGTCGAGTCTCTGGGTGGTGAACACCTGCACACACACACACACACACATACACACACACACACACACACACACACGCATACGCGCGCGCACACACACACATACACACACACACACACACACACACACACACACACGCACGCACGCACGCACGCACGCACGCACGCACATACACCTTTGTGATGATGATGATGATGGTGGTGGTGGTGGTGGTGGTGGTGGTGATGGCGACGTTCAGACTCTGGACTCATTCCAACAGCAGTAGCAACAACGATAACAACAACTGATGCTACAACTCACACTACTGCTACTTCTAATACTACTGCTGCCAACACCATCATCATCACCACAAACACAAAAACAACAACATAAACTGAACACACACCACACCACACCACAATCACCACACTCTCTACGATAACAAGAACATCCCACACCACAATCACCACACTCTCTACGATAACAACAACATCCCATACCACAATCACCACACTCACAACAACAATAACAACAACATCCCACACCACAACCACCACACTCACAACAATAACAACAACAACAACATCCCACACCACAACCACCACACTCACAACAACAATAACAACAACAACATCCCACACCACAATCACCACACTCACAACAACAACAACAACAACAACATCCCACACCACAATCACCACACTCACAACAACAACAACAACAACAACAATAACAACATCCCACACCACAATCACCACACTCACAACAACAACAACAACAACAACATCCCACACCACAATCACCACACTCACAACAACAACAACAACAACATCCCACACCACAACCACCACACTCACAACAACAACAACAACAACATCCCACACCACAATCACCACAATCACCACACTCACAACAACAACAACAACAACAACAACATCCCACACCACAACCACCACACTCACAACAACAACAACAACAACAACATCCCACACCACAATCACCACACTCACAACAACAATAACAACAACAACATTCCACACCACAACCACCACACTCACAACAACAACAATAACAACATCCCACACCACAATCACCACACTCACAACAACAACATCCCACACCACAACCACCACACTCACAACAACAACAACATCCCACACCACAACCACCACATTCACAACAACAACAACATCCCACACCACAACCACCACACTCACAACAACAACAACAACAACAACATCCCACACCACAATCACCACACTCACAACAACAACAACAACAACAACATCCCACACCACAATCACCACACTCACAACAACAACAACAACAACATCCCACACCACAACCACCACACTCACAACAATAACAACAACAACAACATCCCACACCACAACCACCACACTCACAACAATAACAACAACAACAACATCCCACACCACAACCACCACACTCACAACAACAACAACAACATCCCACACCACAACCACCACACTCACAACAACAACAACAACAACAACATCCCACACCACAACCACCACACCCACAGCAACAACAACAACATCCCACACCACAACCACCACACTCACAGCAACAACAACAACAACAACAACATCCCGCACCACAATCACCACACTCACAACAACAACAACAACAACATCCCACACCACAACCACCACACTCACAACAACAACAACAACAACAACAACATCCCACACCACAATGACCACACTCACAACAACAACAACAACAACATCCCACACCACAATCACCACACTCACAACAACAACAACAACAACATCCCACACCACAACCACCACAATCACAACAACAACAACAACATCCCACACCAAAATCACAACACTCACAACAATAACAACAACAACAACAACATCCCACACCACAATCACCACACTCACAACAACAACAACAACATCCCACACCACAACCACCACACTCACAACAACAACAACAACAACATCCCACACCACAATCACCACACTCACAACAACAACAACAACATCCCACACCACAACCACCACACTCACAACAACAACAACAACATCCCACACCACAACCACCACACTCACAACAACAACAACAACATCCCACACCACAATGACCACACTCACAACAACAACAACAACAACATCCCACACCACAATCACCACACTCACAACAACAACAACAACAACATCCCACACCACAATGACCACACTCACAACAGCAACAACAACAACAACATCCCACACCACAATGACCACACTCACAACAACAACAACAACAACATCCCACACCACAATCACCACACTCACAACAACAACAACAACATCCCACACCACAATCACCACACTCACAACAACAACAACAACAACAACAACAACAACATCCCACACCACAATCACCACACTCACAACAACAACAACAACAACAACATCCCACACCACAATCACCACACTCACAACAACAACAACAACAACATCCCACACCACAATCACCACACTCACAACAACATCCCACACCAAAATCACAACACTCACAACAATAACAACAACAACAACAACATTCCAAACTCTTCTTTCAGAGCAGAAGCATCTCATTCATCGATCTCTGAAAAAAAAAAAAATCGTTGTGTTCTACATCTCTCCTGCGTCTCTGGTCATGTCAGCTGTGTGAGAGAGCGGGCCTCTGCACACGCAGCATCTTTATCACGCACTACCCTGGCATTGTGCGAGGTTTACTTTCCCCTCCAGACAGGGTCCCATTGATGTGAAACGCCGCCTCTCCGTCATAGCGCTGCTCTCGCTTTCCACACACCCGCCTTTGTTGACTTCTGCAATGTTTTTTATTTTTTTTTCTCTCCAGCCGGACTGTTTGTGGGGCTTCTGCTATAGAACCTGGTTTGTTGGGTGTCTACAATAGAACATTATTTGTGGGGCGTTTCTAATAGAACCTTCTTTGTGGGGTGTTTCTCATAGAACCTTGTTTGCCGGGAGTCTGCGGTAGAACTTTGTTTGTGGGGCGTCTGCAATGGAACTTTGTTGGCCGTCTGCAGTAGAACTTTGTGGGCCGTCTGCAGAACTTTGTGGGGCGTCTGCAGTAGAACTTTGTGGGCCGTCTGCAGTAGAACTTTGTGGGCCGTCTGCAGTAGAACTTTGTTGGCCGTCTGCAGTAGAACTTTGTGGGCCGTCTGCAGTAGAACTGTGTGGGGTGTCTGCAGTAGAACTGTGTGGGGTGTCTGCAGTAGAACTTTGTGGGCCGTCTGCAGTAGAACGTTATGGGCCGTCTGCAGTAGAACTTTGTGGGCCGTCTGCAGTAGAACTGTGTGGGCCGTCTGCAGTAGAACTGTGTGGGGTGTCTGCAGTAGAACTGTGTGGGGTGTCTGCAGTAGAACTGTGTGGGGTGTCTGCAGTAGAACTGTGTGGGGTGTCTGCAGTAGAACTTTGTGGGGTGTCTGCAGTAGAACTTTGTGGGCCGTCTGCAGTAGAACTTTATGGGCCGTCTGCAGTAGAACTTTGTGGGCCGTCTGCAGTAGAACTTTGTGGGGTGTCTGCAGTAGAACTTTGTGGGCCGTCTGCAGTAGAACTTTATGGGCCGTCTGCAGTAGAACTTTGTGGGCCGTCTGCAGTAGAACTTTGTGGGGTGTCTGCAATGGAACTTTGTGGGCCGTCTGCAGTAGAACTTTGTGGGCCGTCTGCAGTAGAACTTTGTGGGCCGTCTGCAGTAGAACTTTGTGGGGTGTCTGCAGTAGAACTTTGTGGGCCGTCTGCAGTAGAACTTTGTGGGGTGTCTGCAGTAGAACTTTGTGGGGTGTCTGCAGTAGAACTTTGTGGGGTGTCTGCAGTAGAACTTTGTGGGGTGTCTGCAGTAGAACTTTGTGGGGTGTCTGCAGTAGAACGTTGTGGGGCGTCTGCAGTAGAACTTTGTGGGGTGTCTGCAGTAGAACTTTGTGGGCCGTCTGCAGTAGAACTTTGTGGGATGTCTGCAGTAGAACTTTGTGGGGTGTCTGCAGTAGAACTTTGTGGGCCGTCTGCAGTAGAACTTTGTGGGGTGTCTGCAGTAGAACTTTGTGGGCCGTCTGCAGTAGAACTTTGTGGGCCGTCTGCAGTAGAACTTTGTGGGCCGTCTGCAGTAGAACTTTGTGGGCCGTCTGCAGTAGAACTGTGTGGGGTGTCTGCAGTAGAACTTTGTGGGGCGTCTGCAGTAGAACTTTGTGGGGTGTCTGCAGTAGAACTTTGTGGGCCGTCTGCAGTAGAACTTTATGGGCCGTCTGCAGTAGAACTTTGTGGGCCGTCTGCAGTAGAACTTTGTGGGCCGTCTGCAGTAGAACTTTGTGGGCCGTCTGCAGTAGAACTGTGTGGGGTGTCTGCAGTAGAACTTTGTGGGGTGTCTGCAGTAGAACTTTGTGGGGTGTCTGCAATGGAACTTTATGGGCCGTCTGCAGTAGAACTTTGTGGGCCGTCTGCAGTAGAACTGTGTGGGCCGTCTGCAGTAGAACTGTGTGGGGTGTCTGCAGTAGAACTGTGTGGGGTGTCTGCAGTAGAACTGTGTGGGATGTCTGCAGTAGAACTGTGTGGGATGTCTGCAGTAGAACTGTGTGGGATGTCTGCAGTAGAACTGTGTGGGATGTCTGCAGTAGAACTTTGTGGGGTGTCTGCAATGGAACTTTGTGGGGTGTCTGCAGTAGAACTTTGTGGGCCGTCTGCAGTAGAATCTTGTTTGTGGGGCGCCTGTAATAGAACCTTGTTTGTTGGGTGCCAGCAATAGAACCGTGTTTGTTGGGTGTCTACAATAGAGCATTGTTTGCGGGGCGTTTGTAATAGAACCTTGTTTGTTGGGTGTCTACAATAGAACACCGTGTGTGGGGCGTTTGTAATAGAACCTTGTTTGTGGGTGGTCTGCAATGGAACGTTGTTTCCTCCAGGTCTGTCCATTGTGTGTCAAAGCCTGGGACTGTGCAAATGGTTTTCCTGTCCATTATCCAGTGTCGTCAGTCCATCGTTTCTTGGTGGTGTTTTTTTTTTTTTTTTTTCGGGTTTTCTCCTTTTTTTTTCCATCTCGCAGCTTTCCCATGAAGTATGGTTGCTGTGTAGCCGCGTGGTTTGTCACACGTGTGCTCGCCAGTGTGATCCATCTTATCATATCGCACGAACTACTACTACTACTACTGCTACTACTACTACCACACCTATAACAAAAGAACAACAGAAACAACAACAACAACTGCCACCACCACCATCACAACAACAACAACAACTACTACTACTACTATTACGACGACTACGACTAGTACTAGAACTACTACCACCACAGCTACTACTATTACTACTTCCACCACCACCACCACCACCACCACCACCACAACCACCAACACGAATGACGACAACTGCTACAACCACCATCACCACCCCCGCATTCACCATTTTACTACTACTACTACTGCCATTACTACAACTACTACAGCGTTGGACTTTCAATCTGAGGGTTCAGGGTTCGAATCTCGGTAACGGCTCCTGGTGGGTAAAGGATGGAAATTTTTCCGATCTCCCAGGTCAACCAACGTAAGTGCAGACTTGCTTGTGCCTGAACCCCCTTCGTGTGTATACGCACGCAGACAATCAAATACGTACGTTAAAGATCCTGGAATCCATACCCAGCATGCACACCCCCGATAACGGAGTATGGCTGCCTACACGGCGGGGTAAATAAGCAAAACGGTCATACACGTAAATTGTTAATGTCTGTCCAAGTGTGTACGTGTGCGTGCCTGAATGACACAGGGAACGAATGATGAGCGCCCAATGGCAGCCGTCAGTCGGCTCTACCCAGGTAGGCAGCCTGTTGTGCAAATGACCCCATGTTTGTACAGCGCTTAGAGCTTGGTCTCCGACCGAGGATAGGCGCTATATAAGAATCCTTATCATCATCATCATCATCATCATCATCATCACTACCACCATCTTCTACTACTACTACTACCACCTCCATCACCACCATTTCACCACCATCACCACCATTTCACCACCATCACCACTACCCCCACTACCAGCCCCACAACAACCCTCCCCCGCCACCACAACCCCCACCGCCACCCCCTCACCACCACCATCACTACCACCCCCTCACCACCACCCCCACCGCAACCCCCTCACCACCACCACCACAACCACCCCACCACCACCACCCCATCAACACCACCACCACTGCCACCCTCACCACCCACCCCACCATCACCACCACCACCCCATCAACACCACCACCACCATCACCACCACCATCACCACCACCACCCACTCACCACCACCATCATCTTCACCACGACCGCCACCCTCACCACCATCCACACCATCACCACCACCACCACCACCACCACCACCGCCACCCTCACCACCATCCACACCACCACCACCAGTCCCAGCAGTGTCCAGGAAGGTGTCCAGACCTTGAAGTCCTCTCTCCGCCACATGGTGCAGTCGTCACAGGAGCAGAAGTAGTCGTGGGGCACGTCCAGGAAGACCCCGTTCATCAGGATCTTCTTCACGATCTGGAAGTTGTTCCGCTTGGCCGCCCGCAGCAACACCTCGCGCAGCAACTTGTTCACGTTCTCTGCAACATTACAGGGGGATCTGTTCATGTTCTCTGTAACATTACAGGGGAACCTGTTCACGTTCTCTGCAACATTGGAGGGGAACCTGTTCACGTTCTCTGCAACATTACAGGGGAACCTGTTCACGTTCTCTGCAACATTGGAGGGGAACCTGTTCACGTTCTCTGCAATATTAGAGGGGAACCTGTTATTATTCCCTGCAACATTGGAGGGGAATGTGTTCACGTTCTCTGCAATATTAGAGGGGAACATGTTCATGTTCCCAGCAACATTAGAGGGGAACCTGTGCATGTTCTCTGTAACACTGGAGGGGAACTTGTTCACGTTCTCTGAAAAACATTGGAGGGGAACCTATTCACGTTCTCTGCAATATTAGAGGGGAATAATTTTACGTTCCTGCAACATCACAGGGGAACATTTTCACGTTCCCTGCAACATTAGAGGGGAACCTGTTCACGTTCTCTGCAACATTAGAGGGGAACCTGTTCACGTTCTCTGCATTATTAGAGGGGAACCCGTTCACGTTCCCCGCAACAACAGGGATAAAATCAACAGGATGGCTGACGGGTGTGATGGCCGAGTGGTCAGAGCTCTGGATACTCGTCCGTGTCCTGGGTTCGGTTCCCGGTTTCGGCACACTGGTGGGTTAAGAGTGGTGACTTTTCTCATCTTCCAGGTCAACATTTGTGCAGATCTACCGGTGCCCGAGCCCCATTCGTATGTATATTGACAATGAAGATTGACTTCACGTTAAAGACCCTGTAATCCATGTCAGTATTCGGCGGGTTTTGGAAACAAGGACCTGTCCTGCATTTCATGAAACCCCCGAAAACAGAGTATGACTCTTACGCGAGGCGAAAACGATCATACATGTAAAAGCCCACCCGTACATTCCATTGAATATGAGAGTTGCGGCCCACACAACGCCAAACAGAAGAAAAAGAAGAAGAAGGAGGAGGAGGAGGAGGAGGACGGGAAGAAGAAGAAGAAGAAGAAGAAGAAGAAGGAGAAGGAGGAGAAGGAGGAGGAGGAGGAGGAGGAGGACGGGAAGAAGAAGAAGAAGAAGAAGAAGAAGAAGAAGAAGAAGAAGAAGGAGAAGGAGGAGAAGGAGGAGAAGGAGGAGGAGGAGGAGGAGGACGGGAAGAAGAAGAAGAAGAAGAAGAAGAAGAAGAAGAAGAAGAAGAAGAAGAAGGAGGAGGAGGAGGAGGAGGAGGAGGAGGAAGGGAAGAAGAAGAAGAAGAAGAGGAGGAGGAAGAAGAAGGAGGAGGAGGAGGAAGAGGAGGAGGAGGAGGAGGACGGGAAGAAGAAGAAGAAGAAGACGGAGAAGAAGAAGAAGAAGAAGAAGAAGAAGAAGAAGAAGAAGAAGAAGAAGAAGAAGAAGAAGAAGAAGAAGAAGAAGAAGAAGGAGGAGGAGGAGGAGGAGAAGAACACTGGGGGAGGAGGTGGAGGAGGAAGACGACGACGAGGAGGAGGAGGGAGGAGGAGGAGGAGGATGGAAGAGGCGAAGGAAGAGGAGGAGAATGAGAAGGAGGAGAAGGAAGTGAGGAGACGGAGGAGGCGGAGGAGGACTAACTGAAACGATGTGACAGAATCGGTGAGGCGATGGGCTCTAAGGTTTGGTTGCAGGAACGATCTCACCAGCGCTGGATTTGCTCAGCGTCACAAATGTTCGGTACTCTTCGCTAATTCCACAGATATAGGACCATTCCCTACACGAAGCAAACAGCGACGCAAAGGGAGAATACACAGTCCGGCTCTGATCTGGCGAGAAGGGTTCGATAATGGTGTTGTGTTCCTGGGAAAGGCCCTTCACTCCGACGTTCCTCAATCCATCCAGGTGGGAACGGGTACCTGACTTCGATCGGGGAAGGTTATAAAAGGCAAGCGGAAAGAGAGGAGGACTGAGCCCCGCCTTTCTATGACGAGCTCTTGACACTGTGGGCATGAATTCACTGCTCTGATTGAATGATACAGGAAACGAATGATGAGCGCCCAATGGCAGCCGTCAGTCGGCTCTACCCAGGTAGGCAGCCTGTTGTGCAAATGTAACCCGTGTTTGTAAAGCGCTTAGAGCTTGGTCTCCGACCGAGGATAGGCGCTATATAAGTATCCGTATCAATCAATCAATCAATCAAACCTGTGGTCTGAAAATCCGCGGGACCTTTAACATTTTTTTTTTTTTTTTTTAATTTCTCGTTGATCTCAAAACGAAGTAACTGATTGTAACGTTCCTGGAAAATTACAACAAAACCGTTTCGGAACGAAAATGTAATTAAAACTCCAACACAGGCGCAGATTGATTGATTGATTGATTGTTGTTGTTGTTGCGAAAATTGCTTTTCCACAAGAAAGGGACAAGGATTATTTTAATTAAATGAGTTTATAGCTTATGAAATGCTTAATTCGGCCTGCTGGTTAAAAAACAACAACAACACCATTCTTTTCATCTCTACTGGTTAAAAAAAAATATAGGGCACACACACACACACACACACACACACACACACACACACACACGCACAGACGCACACACACACACACACACACACAGACGCACACACACACACACACACACACACATACACACACAGACGCGCACGCACACACACACACACACACACACACACACACACACACACACACACACACAGACGCACACACAGACGCGCGCATACACACACAGACGCGCGCGCGCGCGCGCGCGCACGCACACACACACACACGAAAGAAGCGTATTTACAATACTTATGCTTGGTGAATCACTGAACTCGTTGAATAAGCACAGAGATACACTCATATATATATATATATATATATATATATATATATATATATATATATATATATATATATATATATATATATATATATATATATATACATTAAACAAGAATCACGTAATTAGTCCAGCTTCCAAAAGTGTGTGTGTGGGGGGAGGGGGGGGGATTGGGGGGGCGGGGTGTCTGTGTGTGTGTGGATGTGTGGGTGCTGACAAGAACGCAAAGGCCCCTAAATTAACGATAATCACTTGCTGACTTCATCTTTCAACCCCCTCCCCTCTCTCTCTCTCTCTCTCTCTCTCTCTCACGAATTCAGGAACAATGAAATGGGGCCCTGCTCATATCGGTCAGTTTTTTTTGTGAACACAACAGCGATAACATTCAGCTATCCTCAGCTGTTATTATGGTCGTCCTTCGGATTCGAAGATGATCATGGCTTTAAACAGATGGAAGATCGGTGGCTGGTTAACATAACTCACCGGACTGGTATCGCTGTCGTGTTGATCATTATACTGGAAGAGGGAACCTAAATGAAATCATCGTTGTGTAAATCAGACTAATTTCACTGTTGTGTTTACAGTGTAGCAGATGAGAGCAGCTGAATTACATCGTCGTGTTGATCAGTATACTGGAAGAGGGAAGCTAAATGAAATCATCGTTGTGAAAATAATTTCAACGTATACTAGCTGAAGGTAGCTAAATGAATCCGTTGATGTGTTGATCAGTATACTAGCTGAAGGTAGCTAAATGAATCCGTTGATGTGTTGATCAGTATACAAGCTGAAGGTAGCTAAATGAATCCGTTGATGTGTTGATCAGTATACAAGCTGAAGGTAGCTAAATGAATCCGTTGATGTGTTGATCAGTATACAAGCTGAAGGTAACTAAATGAATCCGTTGATGTGTTGATCAGTATACAAGCTGAAGGTAGCTAAATGAATCCGTTGATGTGTTGATCAGTATACAAGCTGAAGGTAGCTAAATGAATCCGTTGATGTGTTGATCAGTATACAAGCTGAAGGTAGCTAAATGAATCCGTTGATGTGTTGATCAGTATACAAACTGAAGGTAACTAAATGAATCCGTTGATGTGTTGATCAGTATACAAGCTGAAGGTAGCTAAATGAATCCGTTGATGTGTTGATCAGTATACAAGCTGAAGGTAGCTAAATGAATCCGTTGATGTGTTGATCAGTATACAAACTGAAGGTAACTAAATGAATCCGTTGATGTGTTGATCAGTATACAAGCTGAAGGTAGCTAAATGAATCCGTTGATGTGTTGATCAGTATACAAGCTGAAGGTAGCTAAATGAATCCGTTGATGTGTTGATCAGTATACAAACTGAAGGTAACTAAATGAATCCGTTGATGTGTTGATCAGTATACAAGCTGAAGGTAGCTAAATGAATCCGTTGATGTGTTGATCAGGAAGGAGGAGGAATTTTGTTTAATGTCCCGTCACACATATCGGTGATTGAAGACATTTTGTTAAAGTATTTATGAATACATCTGAGTATTATCGGTTAGAAGGGGTGGGAGATGTGGATGAATGGAGGGTTGGGGAAAACTGGGCAAATGAGGGTAAAAATGTGGGTGAAATTTGGAAGAAAAACAAAACAAACAAAAAACCCCTCTAAATACAGTTACAGGAAATTACTTAAAGGACTTCGTAAGAGAGAAGTCGTTAAACTGACAAGCGAAACAACTGATAATGAATGCAAAAGGTCAAAAACGTCAACGTTCTCAGTCACTTGTGAAGACACACTTTCGTGTACAAAAGGCTTCATCAAGCTACAGTGAAAAATTATATGCTCAGTTGTCAGGTTACTAAAGCATATACACTTGACATTAGAACAATACTTGGTCCGTAATGAATTTGATAATAATTGGTCTGCGAATCGGACCAAAGTCTGAGAGAGTCAACTGACGCGGTTTTAGACTTGAATTCAAGCACCTATAAAAGTCTCTTTCTAGTATATTGATGTGTTGATCAGTATACAAGCTGAAGGTAGCTCAATGAATCCGTTGATGTGTTGATCAGTATACAAGCTGAAGGTAGCTAAATGAATCCGTTGATGTGTTGATCAGTATACAAACTGAAGGTAACTAAATGAATCCTTTGATGTGTTGATCAGTATACAAGCTGAAGGTAGCTAAATGAATCCGTTGATGTGTTTATTAGTATACAAGCTGAAGGTAGCTAAATGAATCCGTTGATGTGTTGATCAGTATACTAGCTGAAGGTAGCTAAATGAATCCGTTGATGTGTTGATCAGTATACAAGCTGAAGGTAGCTAAATGAATCCGTTGATGTGTTGATGTGTTGATCAGTATACTAGCTGAAGGTAGCTAAATGAATCCGTTGATGTGTTGATCAGTATACAAGCTGAAGGCAGCTAAATGAATCCGTTGATGTGTTGATCAGTATACAAGCTGAAGGTAGCTAAATGAACCCGTTGATGTGTTGATTAGTATACAAGCTGAAGGTATCTAAATGAATCCGTTGATGTGTTGATCAGTATACAAGCTGAAGGCAGCTAAATGAATACGTTGATGTGTTGATCAGTATACAAGCTGAAGGTAGTTAAATGAATCCGTTGATGTGTTGATCAGTATACAAGCTGAAGGTAGCTAAATGAATACGTTGATGTGTTGATCAGTACACTCGCTTAACGATGCTGAATGATATATACATAGACACAAAAATGAAGACAGACAGACAGACAGGCAGGGAGAGAGAGGGAGAGGCGGAGGGAGAAAGAGGCAGAGGCACAGAGAGGCCTACGTAGAGTAAGACAGGGAGACAGTGAGAGACAGAGACAGAGGGAGACACAGAGCGAGAGAGAGGGAGAGAGAGAAAACGAGAGAGAGAGGAGAGAGAGAGGGGAGAGAAAAAGAGAGAGAGAGAGAGAGAGAGAGAAGAGAAGACAAGACAGGACAAGACAGGACAGGACAGGACAGGACAGGACAGGGCATGATCATGTATTTCCGTGAATGTTTGTCTGTATACATGATGCTGAGTGATACAAGCCATCAGGATGGTGGTTATAACATATATGGAGAAAATAGTACTACCTGACGCTGAAACATACAAGGCATCAGGATGGTGGTTATAACATATATGGAGAAAATAGTACTACATGACGCTGAAACATACAAGGCATTAGGATGGTGGTTATAACATATATGGAGAAAATAGTACTACATGACGCTGAAACATACAAGGCATCAGGATGGTGGTTATAACATATATGGAGAAAATAGCACTACATGATGCTGAATGATACAAGACATCAGGATGGTGGTTATAACATATATGGAGAAAATAGCACACACATCACAATATAAGAATTTAGTTGCACTGCGAATCATGATGCACAAGTTTAAAGATAGAATACACATAGCAATAATGGGGAAACATTACTTTTTTTTTTAATCAAGAAAGCGTGTGAACTCTTAGAGAGAACGGGGTTGGAGGGGGGGGGGGAAGCAGAGTTGGAGGGGGTTGAAATAAATGAATATTTTCCCCCCTGGTGGTTATGAATAGGACTCTACGCACAAAATGTGTACACATACATACACAACACCTCCCCAGTGTGTATGTGTGCGTGACTGAAACCTGATTGAAAGATGCAGGGAACGACTGATCAGCGTCCAATAGCAGCTGTCAGTCTCCGAGTTTGTAAAACGGTTAGAGCTTAGTCTCCGACCGAGGATAGATGCTATGTAAGTATCCGTATCATCATCATCATCATTATCATCTCAACTTTCACACACACACACACACACACACACACACACACACACACACACACACACACACACACACACACACAGAACACGGGCATCAGAACAGCTCATTCAGTAACGTAAAGAGTTACTAGATAAAAGAACGTCGGGACCATTGACATTAATTAACAGTGCCGGGAAGTGTGGCTGGGTAAATGAAGAGACTCATTAAATGATGGTTGCTCATATACTGTGTGCATCAGGCACATTGCTTACATATTGCCTACCTTGCTCTTTCACACTGAGCTGTGAGAACATGGTAGACCTGGCTTACACACCGCTCACGTATCACACCAGTGTGTGTCAGTGTATGTGTAGTCTTCAGTTTAACGTCTGTTCCACTTTAAAGTGATATTGGACGAAAAAAAAAGGGGGATGGTGAGAGGAGACTAAGGTGGAGGGGGGTGGGCGAAGAAGTGTGTGTGTATATGTGTTGCCAGACTATTTCTGTAGTCACATTTATTCATCCCCCCCCTCTCTCTCTCTGTCTGTCTGTCTGTCTCTCTCTCTCTCTCTCTTCTTATTATTATTTTTTTTTTTTTTAATGTGCGGTTATCCTTAGCATGTCATGTCGTGCATTACCTTCCTACTGCACTTAACAAAACTCGAACTCGTCGCGCATTTCACGTGTCATATTATCGGAGCCAAACAAACGTGATCTGTGTAAGTTACAGAAGGATTGCCGTGATAATCATTCAGGTAATTCATTTCTTATGTCGGATGATTGTCTGTTGGCGGCACTGGTAGGGCGGCGTTTTTGTTGTTCGCGGGTGGCTTTCAAAACGTCCTTGATAGTGCTCTGACGGGCAGCATCCCATTTTTGATCTGACATTGACAGTGTCGTCAAATATCTAACTCTTTTCTCTGACACTGACAATGTCGTCAAATATATAACTCTTTTCTCTGACATTGACCGTCATCAAACGACTGACGTTTCCCCCACATTCACAGATCCTCAGATCCATCAAACGAGTGACGTTTCCCCCACATTCACAGATCCTCAGATCCATCAAACGAGTGACGTTTCCCCCACACTCACAGATCCTCAGATCCATCAAACGAGTGACGTTTCCCCCACACTCACAGATCCTCAGATCCATCAAACGAGTGACGTTTCCCCCACATTCACAGATCCACAGATCCATCAAACGAGTGACGTTTCCCCCACATTTACAGATCCTCAGATCCATCAAACGAGTGACGTTTCCCCCACACTCACAGATCCACAGATCCATCAAACGAGTGACGTTTCCCCCACACTCACAGATCCTCAGATCCATCAAACGAGTGACGTTTCCCCCACACTCACAGATCCTCAGATCCATCAAACGAGTGACGTTTCCCCCACATTCACAGATCCACAGATCCATCAAACGACTGACGTTTCCCCCACATTTACAGATCCACAGATCCATCAAACGAGTGACGTTTCCCCCACACTCACAGATCCTCAGATCCATCAAACGAGTGACGTTTCCCCCACACTCACAGATCCTCAGATCCA
>NC_134886.1:2648848-2663848 GCF_041734735.1 Babylonia areolata
CAGCACACCTGGCTACAGCTTTACACAATACACCCGACTGCAGCTTTACACAGCACACCTGGCTACAGCTTTACACAGCACACCTGGCTACAGCTTTACACAATACAGCCGACTTTACACAGTTCACATGGCTACAACTTTACGCAGTACAACAGTACACCTGACTACAGCTTTACATAGTACACCTGGATACAGCTTTACACAGTACAACAGTACACCTGACTACAGCTTTACACAGTACACCTGACAGCAGCTTTACACAGCGCACCTGGCTACAGCTTTACACAATACACCCGACTACAGCTTTACACAGCACACCTGGCTACAGCTTTACACAATACACCCCACTACAGCTTTACATAGTACACCTGACTATATCTTTCACACGATATCACCTGACTACAGCTTTCACACAATACACCTGCCTATATCTTTCACACGATATCACCTGACTACAGCTTTTACACAATACACCTGACTATATCTTTCACACGATATCACCTGACTGCAGCTTTCACACAATACACCTGACTATATCTTTCACACGATATCACCTGACTGCAGCTTTCACACAATACACCTGACTGTATCTTTCACACGATATCACCTGACTACAGCTTTCACACAATACACCTGACTGTATCTTTCACACGATGTCACCTGACTACAGCTTTCACACAATACACCTGACTGTATCTTTCACACGTTATCACCTGACTACAGCTTTCACACAATACACCTGACTGTATCTTTCACACGATATCACCTGACTACAGCTTTCACACAATACACCTGACTGTATCTTTCACACGATATCACCTGACTACAGCTTTCACACAATACACCTGACTGTATCTTTCACAACGATATCACATGACTACAGCTTTTACACAATACACCTAACTTCGGTTGAGAATTTGCCGATCTCACAGATTAACAGATGTGCAGACCTGCTAGTGCCTGAACCCTCTTTGTGTGTATATGCATGCAAAAGATCAAATACGCAAGTTTAAATCCTGTTGTAACTGTTCTGTTGCTTATGGAAACAAGAACATACCCAGCATGCACACCCCCGAAAACGGAGTGTGGCTGGCAACATGACGGGTTGAATAAAGAAAACTGTCATACTCATAAAATGCTGCATGTCGGTATGAGTGTATGTGTGCATGACTGAAACAGGAAACGAATGATGAGCGCCCAATGGCAGCTGTCAGTGGACTCTAGCCAGGTAAGCAGCCTGTTGTGCAAATGACCTCGGGTTTGTAAAGCACTTAGAACTTAGTCTCCGACCGAGGATAGGCGCTAAATAAGTATGAATATCATATCATAATGTATTTACTTATTTGTTTATTTTGTCTACCCCCCTCGCCTTTGTCATTTTCTGACTGTCTGTAGCACGTGTCGGTTCGCACATTGGCTAATAGCCAAGGGACATTTGAAGTCTGAACTGTGTGTGTGTGTGTGTGTGTGTGTGTGTGTGTGTGTGAGAGAGAGAGAGAGAGAGAGAGAGAGAGAGAGAGAGAGAGAGAGAGAGAGAGAACAATGAACAATGAACAATGACAATGAATGAACAAATGTTTTATTGAGGGTAAACTGGATAAGCTGAAAGCTTCTTTACACCATGCCCTCACACACACACACACACACACACACACACACACACACACACACACACACGCACAAAAGATGAAAAAGGAAAAAAAAAAAAATCGGTACGGACACTGTAGGCAGTAATAAAAAACAACAACAACAACAAAAGTTAAACACGAAACATAAAAAATATCATGAGAGAGAGAGAGAGAGGGAGAGAGAGAGAGAGAGAGAGAGAGAGAGAGAGAGAGAGAGAGAGAGAGAGAGAGAGAGAGAGAGAGAGAGAGATGCAAACAGATGTATCCCACTCCCCACCCCAGCCCCTCTTTATGGAAAACAGCGACAGTCTGGAGTGAATTGGGAACGCAAACGAATAAATCATTACCTCCAACATGTTCAGCATGGCTGCTCTCAGCTGTTGTACACACAGCACTGCACTGCATCTGACACGACAGGTACCCCTTATACCTCACCCCCCCCCCCCTCTTTACCGCTTTGTCTCTGTCTCTGTCTGTCTGTCTGTCAGTCTCTCTCTCTCTCTCTCTCTCTCTGTCTGTCTCTCTCCTGTGTCAACGCAATGATACGATCTGACGTGCCTCTGACAACATCACGTTAATTGCACTTTTGGTGCGAAACAGGGTGATGTTTGTGGCTCGAATGTGTTTCCTTTTTCTGTCAATGACCTGACGTGTGAAGTGTCACATTGTGGAAGGCATGGTGCAAAGTTAATTAACAAGTTCTCTGGGAAGATTTATCATCCTGTTAGCTGATGACGATTATCGTCGTAATGTCTGAACCGGTAATTTGGTTAACAGTTGAACTGTTTACTTCTTCTTTACAGTCAAACGTTAAAGTGGAAAAAAAGGGAGTTGTACTTAGTACGAGTGCTTGTCTAATATCAAGAGAAATACGGGCATGAAATCAATATGTAATACCTGCTACCAATGTTTACAAATCCTTAGGTATATATTTCTTCACTCTCTGCTCGTAAATGTCTCACACGGAGAGCTAACACTGCGTTGGGCCTAATGTGTATGGTGAAAAAATTGTCAATGTCCAACAAGGAATCTCTAACTTTTATTTTTAAAACTATTTTCTCCACACATTCACCCTATTATACAGCATGGACCTGAAATACTGGGTCTAACTTCTGCTGCTGCCCTGTAATAAAGATCCCACAAATATGCTTTGAAGAAAGTAAAAGCCATGTTGCTGCAAATGTCTAATGAAGCTACACGGTGAAATAGTCAGCCATCCTTTTTTTTCTGACTTATGTGGTTAAAAGCATTCACTGCAGACTGAAAGATAACAAAGATGGAAGATCCGAGATTATTCTGTAAAGTGCATAGCTTGATACTAATATTTAGATAGGACCAGACACTACAGCCAAATTATAACCTTTTTCCTTTCCAACTTTATCCCATGTTTTGTTATCTGCCAGATGTATCACTATTTCTGGATCACAAAAAAATGTTATTCCAAAATTATGTCACCATCCATTGCTATGGAAACAAATCAAAATGGCGGCCAAACAACATATAAGATAAATGGAGTTTGTGGCCAACATTCTGCGTGGACACATTCCGTTTTGTGAGGACTTGATACACGATTATGTTATCGTCATTTTGTCGAGATCTTTTGTTTCTGAATTCTGTTTTTCAAGATTTAACAATATACGGGTGTGCGAGAGTGTCAAAATTCTCTGTGGCATAAACAATAATGGAACTGCAATAAATCAGAAATCAGAAAATATTTTTGAATGTTAATAATCAAACTAGTGATGACTCCCATTGAAGCCTTTAAAACCTGAAACTAACTGGTCACACACACACCCCTAGACACTTTCCTTCCCCATTGAAGCCTTTAAAACCTGAAACTTATTGGTCACACATACACCTGTAGACACTTTCCTCCCCATTGAAGCCTTTAAAACCTGAAACTAACTGGTCACACACACACCCCTAGACACTTTCCTTACCCATTGAAGCCTTTAAAACCTGAAACTTATTGGTCACACACACACACCCCTAGACATTTTCCTTCCCCATTGAAGCTCTTAAAACCTGAAACTTAAAGCGATCCATATTGATTAAAATATGGCTTCTGTATGTATGTTCATATGTGTGCTTCAGATGTTTGTATACCTGCTTGTTTGTTCGTTCTTTTCAACAAGTGATATTGGACGAAATGTACGTGCATGTGATTATGTGTGTGTGTGTGTGTGTGTGTGTGTGTGTGTGTGTGTGTGTGTGTGTGTGTGTGGCAACCGGGAGAGGTAAACAGTTAAAAACGATCGCTGCTTCTCAAACTGTTTGCCCAGTTAAATGCAGTACGGGTGGGGATTACCTCTGTGTGTGTGTGTTTGTCATCGACCCGCTCTATCGGCAGCTGTGCAATGTTTTGACACCTTGTTGTTTTAGTTAGAGCATGGCTTATTGAGTCTGTATGTCGGTAACCGAGTGACTAACTGTTTGTGCATATGTGTATGTTTGTATATATATATATATATATATATATATATATATATATATATGTGTGTGTGTGTGTGTGTGTGTGTGTGTGTGTGTGTGTGTGTGTGTGTGTGTGTGTGTGTGTGTGTGTGTGTGTGTGTGTGTGTGTGCGTGTGTTTTTTCTGTGTGTTTGTTTTTGTCTGTGTATGCGCGCGCGTGTGTGTTTGTGCGTGTGTGTATGTGTGTGCGTGCTTGTGTGTGTGTGTGTGTGTGTGTGTGTGTGTGTGTGTGTGTGTGTGTGTGTGTGTGTGTGTGTGTGTGTTTCTGTGTGTGTGTGTTTCTGTGTATGTTTGTGTGGGTTTTTTTCTGTGTGTGCGCGCGTGTGTGTATGTGTGTGTGTGTGTGTGTGTGTGTGTGTGTGTGTGTGTGTGTAGCGATCGTTGACTGCTTGATCATTCAGTGGTTGCTCTTAGTCTATAAATATCTATCACTGTCTGAAGTTGATTAAACAAAGTATAAAAGAAAGCACAACTTTATGATCTAGAAATATTTAGTACTGTCTGAAATTGTTCAAACAAGAACCAAAATGATCATTCGATATAGGGATTTGCTCATTCAGAGAAAAGAACAAATAAGAATTTTTTTTTCTAAAAGAGGGAAAGTGCATTCTTCTAATATCTGTTGTGTGTGTACTGAAATAACCCAACAACAACAACAACAACAACTGCTACTACTACAGTAACTATCACTGCTAGTACTACTACTGCTGCTGCTGTTATTACTACTACTACTTCTAGCAATGACCACCGAAAAGGAGTAGAAACGCAGAGGCCTGACTAGGCGCGTTGGGTTACGCTGCTGGTCAGGCATCTGCTTGGCAGATGTGGTGTAGCGTATATGGATTTGTCCGAACGCAGTGACGCCTCCTTGAGCTACTGAAACAGAAACGAGAAAAGGAACCACCATCACGAATTACAAAAGGTAAAAAAAAAAGAAAAAAAGAAACATGAACAATAACAACAATGGCAACATCAACAGTTACGACACTGAACACCACCATTGCCACGACGACAACGACCACCGACACCACCACTACCACCACTAATATAAACAATAACACCGCCACCCCCCACGCCTCTAAAGCAACAACGACAAAGAACAAAAAACAACAACAAAAAACAAAAAAACAAACAACAAAACACCACAAAGAACAACACAGAAGACGAACATTAAAAACAACTACTACAGCATTCATCATCACAACCATCATCAACAACAACAATAACAACAATAACACAAACATCACCACCACCATCACTTACCATCTCCACCACCACCTACATCTGCGACAACACACAACAAGAAAAACACCACTATCAGCAACAAAAATACCACCGCCGCCAACAACAACAACAACAACAAAACACTACCACCACTACCACCAACAATAACACCAAAACACTACCACCACCACCAACAACAACAAACAAAACACCGTCACCACCACCACCACCACCAACACCAAAACACCACCACCACCACCAACAACAAACAAAACACCAACACCACTGACAACAAACAAAACACCACCACCAACAACAACAATATAAAAATTAACCGCTACAACCACCATCACCACCAACAACCACAACCAGCACAGCACCCATACCTTTGACCACATCCAGGTTTCCTATCTCCGCGGCCTCCAGGAAGCGTCGTTCATCCTCACTGAGACCTGCCTGCAGCCTGTCCTGAAGCAGCTTGTGGCGCTGTCGGTCATGGAAGTAGGACGCCATCATCTGGTACATGGTCATCACTTACCGGGCCTTGGTGGGGTGGGTGAGGGGTGCAGGGAGGAAGGGAGGGGGTTCGGCTGTGTCAAAGGGTGGGAGGGGTGGGGGTATCCGCTTGTCAAGTTTTGTCTTGTTGGTGGTGGTGGTGATGATGGTGGTCGTTGTAGTAGTAGTGATGGCGGTGGTGCTATTGTTGATGGTGATTTCAATGGAACTCTGAATATTGTTCAGGCTCCTGAGAAACGTTTCGTTTTGTCTGCACGCCCTTTTATCTGAGGTCTTTAAGTCCCTTTCTCTGTATCCAATGGAAAAGAGCCGTATTGTCTTTTCAACTGACTTCAATGGATGGAAAGGATGCAGTGTTTTTTCGTCACTTCACCTGAATCCTCTCCTTTCACTTTCAAGGGACAAGTGCAGTCTGTATAGAGGAGAGGAAAAGGTTGTGTGCTTATAAACCGTTTACTACGGCTCCAAAGAAACGTTTCACACTCTCACTGTTGTTGCGTGGAAGCAGGTACGTATCTCGACAATGCTAGGGTCACACAATATACTCCAGGGTTCACTGCTCAAGGTTTACTGGCACATTGTGAATCAGTTTTGTTTTCTTTCATCACGAGTTGTGGATGACAACGTCACCTGGAACAGCCACGTGGTAATCAGTCATCCAACCATGAACTCCTCGGCGTCATCTCCTTCCTCTGTGAGACTCCAGCGCCTGTTGAAGACACAGTTATGTCAATGATTATGTGTGGTAATAGTTATGTAAATGATTATGTGTGACGATAGTTATGTAAATGATTATGTGTGATGATAGTTATGTAAATGATTATGTGTGATGAAAGCTCACGGCATTTTATGATTGGCACAATAGCAAGTATACATTTCACACGTTAGGCGCGCGAGTTTGGCATTCCAGCAGCGTCTGTAAATCGCCTTGTAATGAATAGACAACATACTAATGAGAAGAAAAAGAAGAAGGGATTTACAGTCGATGCACACAAACAAAAAACAAAACAACAACAACAACAAGAAAAATCAAACCATGTTCCTTTTTGCCCACCCGACCGAAAAAAAGGCCAGTCCAATGCTAAATATCCGTCAGTTGAAAACAACCCAAAACATCACTAAAGATCAACCAGAACAACATTAGAAAAACCAATTCATCAACATCCCCTTCAATCCACGTATCACTTCACCCATGCAATTCTGAGTTTACAGCCTGCATGCCATATTCACACGAAAAAAAAACCCCAAAAAAACCAACAACAACAACCAACAACACCAAATTGGACACATCCAGCAATAGTGTGAAAGCTGGTTTCCTGTCATCACGGTTTATGCTCATGTAGAAATGGGAAAACCGTTTCAATGAGACGAATTTTGACGGCAGAGCACTGCACTGGCGCGGGGATTAATGAATTAAATCAGGTTGAAAATACTGGAAAAAAATATAAGAATAAATAACACAGATCCACCCACGTAGGTAGTCCACCCCTAATTCGTTACAACTGCACGTATTTGACAGATTGTGTACAGTCATCCATCCTTATCAGGCATTTCTGGGTCAGTTCTATGACTCTACACATCGTGTGAAGTCACTCTGTCTATCCATGGGCGCTCTTCACCATTTAACTCACTCAGTACGGCCAGTCCTCTCTTCTCCTCTACACAGACCCCTCGGATGTCCAGTGGGTGTCTGAATGACCCAACCTTTAGATTCCGTCGTCAGAATTGTGGTATTCTTTGTCAACATTCACGTCTTCAGTATAAGAGCCTTCCGCTTGCAATATTTTGATGATGGTAATTGGGGTGAAACGCTGTTAACGTCGTCTCTTTCGCCGTTCGTATGGAGAGAGTTAACCTTCGCTGGCTGTCGTCAACGACCCATACCGCTGTCGCTTTTAACTACACACGGAAGCTCATGTGGGTCGTCCACGACCCATACCCCGAAAGCTTGTGTGGGTCGTGCACGACCCATACTTTGCAAAGAGACAGAAACCTGTATATTCCTCCAAAGCTTATAACAAAATATAGAAAAGGAAAACATATCGTAACAACTGATTACACACACATGCGCTCGCACACGCACACACACTCACACAAACACATACACTCAGAAGAAACACATGCTCACGCATTCACACACACGCACATACACACACACACTCACACACACGCACACACAACTGATCACACACACAAACGCATAACATCACATGCACATACATACAAACCCTACTTATACACACAGAGATAGATAGATAGATAGAGAGACAGTGAGAGAGACTGACACACACACACACACACACACACACACACACACACACACACACACACACACAGCGAGACAGAGAGAGAGAGAGAGAGAGAGAGAGAGAGAGATGACTCATAGCATCCTATACACGCACAATCAAAGACATTCAGTTACACAGGTACATGCTGTTCGAGAAAGGGATGGAAGGGGGATAGCTGAAGACAGGCGAAAGGGACGGGGCGGGGAGGGGGGGGCGTAGAGGGAGAGTAGTGGGGTAGTGAGGCTATTGAAAGTAAAACTTCTTTATTTTCCTTCACTAATTGAAAATTAAACCTTCTGAAATCACCATTAAAAGGGTATGGGTCGTGCATGACCCACACGAGCTTTCGAGGGGTGACCACATTTTTTCCCTCTTTAAAAAGCATGGGTCATACACGACCCACACAAGCGTCCGTGTGTAGTTAAAACGCCACCTTTAATTACTCATTAACTAATAAATGAATTTTTTTTTCAATTTTTGGCAAAAGTTGGCCTTTTAGGTGTAGGAAGCATTTCTGAAATTTCGTAGAAAAATATTAAGAATTGGCTGAGATATTTGCGCTTTTGGAACCCTTCTGGATCGTGTACGACCCACGATAGCCAGCGAAGGTTAAGAGCTGGATGTAAACTTTCTAACACGTATCAGCAAGCTTGCATGACATCAAAGCACACACATACGCACACACATAAATCGTTACCGCTCGATGTATTCAGCTATCAGTTTAGTCAAAACCTCTTACAATGTCTTACTTGGTGACTTTCAAGCAACTGTCTTCTGTTACTGGGCTTGGTCAAAACTTCATACAACTTGGTGACTGTGAAACAACGTCATACTTGGTGGTGGCTGAGAAACAACGTCATACTTGGTGTGACTGTGAAACAACGTCATACTTGGTGGCTGTGAAACAACGTCATACTTGGTGTGACTGTGAAACAACATCATACTTGGTGGCTGAGAAACAACGTCATACTTGGTGGTGACTGTGAAACAACATCATTCTTGGTGGCTGAGAAACGACGTCATACTTGGTGTGACTGTGAAACAACGTCATACTTGGTGGCTGAGAAACAACGTCATACTTGGTGTGACTGTGAAACAACGTCATACTTGGTGGCTGTGAAACAACGTCATACTTGGTGTGACTGTGAAACAACATCATTCTTGGTGGCTGTGAAACAAAGTCATACTTGGTGGTGATTGTGAAACAACGTCATACTTGGTGACCGTGAAACAGCGTCATTATTGGTGACTATGAAACAACGTCATTCGTGATGGTCAATGTGAAACAACGTCATACTTGGTGGCTGTGAAACAACGTCATTCTTGATGGTGAATGTGAAACAACGTCATATTTGGTGACGTGAAACAACGTCATTCGTGATGGTCAATGTGAAACAACGTCATACTTGGTGACGTGAAACAACGTCATTCGTGATGGTCAATGTGAAACAACGTCATACTTGGTGACGTGAAACAAAGTCACGCACGGTGACTGTGGAACAACGAGTGAGAAAGTAGTTCTTTGTTTCGGGACAATGAGTCCGCGGAACCAAGGAGAACACAGTTCGGGATTGTTCTGTGGTTAGTCATTCCAGCACACACACACACACACACACACACACACACACACACACACACACACACACACACACACACACACACACAAGTGCCACACGTCAGTGAGTTGATCCCTGTGCAAATTACAGTTAATGACTTTTGGTAGTAACGAACTGGGGTCCAACAAGCGTAACGGCGGGGGGAAGGGGGTGGAGGTGGAGGGAGGAGGAGGGGTGAGGGGTGATGGCGGGGCTGGGGGAGGAGGGGATTGGGGGTGGGCGGGGGAGGAGGGCTGGATGTGAATCACTCAACTCTTGATTCAATCTACTGCCACAACATGACTTGTGAAACATTCACGATATGTCCCTCCCCTCCCTCCCCATCACAGCTGATTTTAACAACCCTTTTGTTCGGTTTCTCTCAGTCACAGTCAACAATAAGTTATCAGGAATGGTAGTGTGCTTTCTGAACGACACTTGTTTGCTTTCATTGTTATCAGGAATGACAGTGTGCTTTCAGAACGACACTTGTTTGCTTTCATTGTTATCAGGAATGACAATGTGCTTTCTGAACGACACTTGTTTGCTTTCATTGTTATCAGGAATGGTAGTGTGCTTTGAGAACGACACTTGTTTGCTTTCATTGTTATCAGAAATGACAATGTGCTTTGAGAACGACACTTATTTGCTTTCATTGTTATCAGAAATGACAATGTGCTTTGAGAACGACACTTGTTTGTTTTCATTGTTATCAGGAATGACAGTGTGCTTTCTGAACGACACTTGTTTGCTTTCATTGTTATCAGAAATGACAATGTGCTTTGAGAACGACACTTGTTTGTTTTCATTGTTATCAGGAATGACAATGTGCTTTGAGAACGACACTTGTTTGCTTTTATTGTTATCAGGAATGACAGTGTGCTTTCTGAACGACACTTGTTTGCTTTCATTGTTATCAGGAATGGTAGTATGCTTTCTGAACGACACTTGTTTACTTTCATATTGTGCTTTCTGAATGACACTTGTTTACTTTCATTGTTATCAGGAATGACAGTGTGACTTCTGAACGACACTTGTTTGCTTTCATTGTTATCAGAAATGACAATGTGCTTTGAGAACGACACTTGTTTGTTTTCATTGTTATCAGGAATGACAATGTGCTTTGAGAACGACACTTATTTGCTTTCATTGTTATCAGGAATGACAATGTGCTTTGAGAACGACACTTGTTTGTTTTCATTGTTATCAGGAATGGTAGTGTGCTTTCTGAACAACACTTGTTTGCTTTCATTGTTATCAGGAATGACAATGTGCTTTGAGAACGACACTTGTTTGTTTTCATTGTTATCAGGAATGGTAGTGTGCTTTCTGAACAACACATGTTTGCTTTCATTGCTTTCAGAAATGGCAGACTGTGCTTTCTAACACTGAACACGAATGTTTTCCTTGCTATCAACACAGCATTTCAAGTCGACGGGTCCTCCGTGGTAGATTCGGTACGGCATTGGACCTATGACCCAGTGTTCACCAGTGATCAGGGTGCCAGGCTCCGTTTCGGCATGGTGCTGTGTCCGTGAGTAAGGCACTTTAGTCCGACTTTGATCACTCCACCCAGGTGTGAACGGGTACCTAATTGACATCGGTCAGTCTAGCGTAAAGAGAATATTGGGTCCGCCGCACAATGTCGAGCCAAAGATACAGTGGATACGAATTCTCCGCCTGGACGGCCGAAAAAAAGCTTATGGGACTCTTAACCTCTTGAGGGACTAGTAACCTTTATTCATAGTTACTGTGTACAGTTCCTTAGAACAAAGTTTAAGAAAATCGAACCATAAGATATATGTTTTATAATAGAGTCCATGAAAAAAAAAAAGGTTCAGTTAGGGTTTGAACCAAGTTGTATCGGTGAGTGTCTTCCACACAGTGACACGATGTCCCATCTCTTCACACCCGCCACACAGTGACACGATGACCCATCTCTTCACACTCGCCACACAGTGACACGATGACTCATCTCTTCACACCCGCCACACAGTGACATGATGTCCCATCTCTTCACACCCGCCACACATCGACACGATGACCCATCTCTTCACAGTCACCACACAGTGACACGATGTCCCATCTCTTCACAGCCACCACACAGTGACACGATGTCCCATCTCTTCACACCCACCACACAGTGACACGATGTCCCATCTCTTCACCACACAGTGACACGATGTCCCATCTCTTCACAGCCACTACACAGTGACACGATGTCCCATCTCTTCACCACACAGTGACACGATGTCCCATCTCTTCACAGCCACTACACAGTGACACGATGTCCCATCTCTTCACCACAGTGACACGATGTCCCATCTCTTCACCACACAGTGACACGATGTCCCATCTCTTCACCACACAGTGACACGATGTCCCATCTCTTCACCACACAGTGACACGATGTCCCATCTCTTCACAGCCACTACACAGTGACACGATGTCCCATCTCTTCACACCCACCACACAGTGACACGATGTCCCATCTCTTCACAGTCACCACACAGTGACACGATGTCCCATCTCTTCACCACACAGTGACACGATGTCCCATCTCTTCACCACACAGTGACACGATGTCCCATCTCTTCACCACAGTGACACGATGTCCCATCTCTTCACCACACAGTGACACGATGTCCCATCTCTTCACAGCCACCACACAGTGACACGATGTCCCATCTCTTCACCACACAGTGACACGATGTCCCATCTCTTCACAGTCACCACACAGTGACACGATGTCCCATCTCTTCACCACACAGTGACACGATGTCCCATCTCTTCACAGTTATCACACAGTGACATGATGTCCCATCTCTTCACAGTTATCACACAGTGACATGATGTCCCATCTCTTCACAGTTATCACACAGTGACACGATGTCCCATCTCTTCACAGTTATCACACAGTGACATGATGTCCCATCTCTTCACAGTTACCACACAGTGACACGATGTCCCATCTCTTCACAGCCACCACACAGTGACACGATGTCCCATCTCTTCACCACACAGTGACACGATGTCCCATCTCTTCACCACACAGTGACACGATGTCCCATCTCTTCACCACACAGTGACACGATGTCCCATCTCTTCACCACACAGTGACACGATGTCCCATCTCTTCACACCCACCACACAGTGACACGATGTCCCATCTCTTCACCACACAGTGACACGATGTCCCATCTCTTCACCACACAGTGACACGATGTCCCATCTCTTCACACCCACCACACAGTGACACGATGTCCCATCTCTTCACACCCACCACACAGTGACACGATGTCCCATCTCTTCACAGTCACCACACAGTGACACGATGTCCCATCTCTTCACAGCCACCACACAGTGACACGATGTCCCATCTCTTCACCACACAGTGACACGATGTCCCATCTCTTCACACCCACCACAGTACATCACGTCAGACACAGAGTACAGCCAATTGATGGGGGTTTCGGGATGATCAAACAAAACATCTTTAAAACTGACAAATGAGAAAGTCTGTGAAACACGCAACCGTAAATAAATTAATAAATGATAAATGAATAAGTAAATGATAAAACAATGAAATAAATAAATAAATAAATAAATAGATTAAAATTAACAGATTGATAGGCAGTGGGTTGTGAAATAAGACTTACTTTGATATAAAAATCGAAAGTCAAAATTGTTTGGTCTCAGGTACTTTTAAATGGAATGTGATTTGTAGACATGACAGTGGGGATAAAGGTAAAAGCAGAGAGACGTTACGAGCAGGCTATTGTTCAGCGGGAAAGAAAATGAAGATCCATCTTAAAAACTAAAAGTTGAAATAGAGCACAGGATGTCAAGCGCAATGACTAAGGTATTCTCCGCAAAATTCTTCCGATGATGTACAATAAGAATTCAACTTTTCTTCTGTAATATCCGTCTGATATTGTACAAAAACAAACTTTCAGCACGCGCCCAATAAGATTTTCAAAAGTGAAGTTAGAGAAAGCTGAAATCGACACAAAATACCCAGCTCTGTCAAAACCCAAATTTTACGACATACTTTTTTTTAAATTCAAAAGCAAGATTTTAAAACGTTTAAACATATATGGAATGAACTATTTAGTCACAATGTTGTTGTTTTTTTCAGATCTACGAGCACACACACACACACACACACACACACACACACGCACACACAAAAAAACAACAACAAAAACATCATCAACAACAACAACAAAACAAACAAAAAACTCTTAACACTCTCAGATTTACGAACCAAAAATGGCATCACAGATAACCACACACTAATTTCCCCTCATCACTGATAACCACACACTAATTTCCCCTCATCACTGATAACCACACACTAATTTCCCCCTCATCACTGATAACCACACACTAATTTCCCCTCATCACTGATAGCCACACACTAATTTCCCCTCATCACAGATAACCACACACTAATTTCCCCCTCATCACTGATAACCACACACTAATTTCCCCCTCATCACTGATAACCACACACTAATTTCCCCCTCATCACTGATAACCACACACTAATTCCCCCTCATCACTGATAACCACACACTAATTTCCCCCTCATCACAGATAACCACACACTAATTTCCCCCTCATCACAGATAACCACACACTAATTTCCCCCTCAGATAGAAGAACAAACGAAACACTCTTTATGCTTCAGTGAAAACAAACACACAAACACGCACACACACACACGAAACACTCTCATTGCTCCAGTGGCTATGGAAAAAAAACAACCCAAAACCACAAAACAAATCACCAACACAACAGTCCAACATTCCAACCGGTCTTCACGCTGACAAAAAAACCCAAAAAAACCAAAACAAAACAAAATCCAGCAAAGTTATTAAAAAGAAAAAAAAAAGAAGATATACTCTTAGCAAATACCGACTCACGATGCAAACGAATATGTCGTAAACAGGTGTGAGCATCATCATTTCCTTGAATGAAGGCTGCAAGTGAAAAAAGGAGAGTGTATTGATGCACAGGCTGCGCGAACCCAGCACGTGACATACGATCGATGATTTCACAACCTGTGAGCTGGGCGCCCCTCTTCCCCCCACCCCACCCCTCGATCATCACTACCGGTCTGTCATAGTCCACTAGAGAGAGAGACAGATATAGAGAGGCTGACAGAGACCGAGAGAGAGAGAGAGACACACACACACACACACACAGAGACTGACAGAGAGAGAAGGGGGAGAGGGGAAAGAGAGGGAGAGAGAGATGGGGGGAGTTGGGGAGA
>NC_134886.1:2666348-2681348 GCF_041734735.1 Babylonia areolata
CTAAGCACACACACACACACACACACACACACACACACACACACACACACACACACACACACACACACCACGTACGTTGTAGAGAGCGGAGCACCAGTCACAGTGCAGTGTGTCAATCATGCTGAAGACCCCCAATACACACAGACACAGACACACACACACTCCCCCCCCCCCCACCCCCCACACGCACGCACACACACACACACACACACACACACACACACACACACACACACACACAACAAAAACAAAAACAAACAAAAAACAAAAAAAAACCAAAAACCAAAACAAAACACGGACACATGCACCTAAGCACACACACACATACACACATTAATGGAAAGAAAGAAAGGAAGAAAGAAAGCTAGAACGAGAAAAGAAAGACAATGCGAAAAGAGGAAGAAAGGAAGGCAGACTACGGAAACACAGTTGTGTCAATCTGATGACTTCATCCCCAATCACACTGCACAATACACCCATCCTGCTGAAAGTGGATTGGTTCTCACATCTCGTGCTGAGGGGAGGAGGTGTGGGGGTTGGGGTGGGGGAAGGGAGGAGGGGGTAGGAGGGAGAAGGGGGGTGGGGTGGTGGGAGTGGGGGGAGGGAGGTTGAATCAGTGTAACACAGCTGCACTATATGCACGTCATTCAAGTGATCGAACTAGGCTGATAATATGAAACAGCCTAATAATATAGTCAGGTGTTGTTGTTTTATATTTCTTTTAGATTCGATTCATTCTTTTTCCTTTCTTTCGTTTCGTACATTTGTTTAGATTACTCTGCACTCAAACCTTATGCATTCTTCTTCTTCTTCTTCTTCTTCTTCTTCTTCTTCTTCTTCTGCTGCTGCTGCTGCTGTTGCTGATGATTCATAACATGGTAAGTTGAATATTCTCCATGGAACCTTTTGAAATGGAAAAGATGAATCTATGAGTGATAAGTATTCGTGAACTGTACATGCTTATGTATGCAATCTATAGATAAAGCCATATAAACATACATCGTGTTCACGACGATGATGTTGACTGGATCAATATCATGGACTCATGGGCAGAAGATTATATTGGTGGAGTCATATCATTGAGAAATGGAGGGCGAAAAATGTATGAAGGAAAGAAAGGGTTGGTCAAAGAAAAAATCTCACAGAGAGATAGAGAGTGAGACAGAGACAGAGATAGAGATAGAGAGACAGAGACAGAAAGAGACAGACAGACAGACTGACAGACAGCAGATGAATAAAAGAATGAATGAATGAATGAATGAATCTTAATGTAGGGTAAAGAAATGAACGTCTACAACAGCCTTTTCCTTCTTCCACCCGACCCTCAAGCCAAAGGAAAACAGCCAAAGCTTTCATGGTTCACATGTGTTCCCTGCTGTACAATAACGACAAGGAGTAAGACCTTCATGACTCACGTGTAACTCACCACTGATTGAATGAACAGAAGGAAAATAGTTCTCCTGGCGGAAGTTATACTCATAATTACAGTTCACTTGGCGCGTCATGCCCACATAGTTCACTTGGTACACACTATACCTGTATAGTTCACTCGTTATACCCACATAGTTCACTTGGCACACACTGTACCTGTATAGTTCACTCGTTATACCCACATAGTTCACTTGGCACACACTATACCTGTATAGTTCACTCGTTATACCCACATAGTTCACTCGGCATAAGTTATACCCATACATTTCATTTGGCACAAGTCATACCCATATAGTTCACCTGGCACAAGTCATACCCATATAGTTCACCTGGCACAAGTCATACCCATGTAGTTCACACGTTACACCCATATAGTTCATTTGGCATAAGTTCTATCCGTGTAGTTCACACGCTTTACCAATTATAGTTTATTGGGCAGAGGCTATACCCACACAGTTCAATGGGCATGGGTCATGCATAGGGTATACCCATACTCTGTTGCTGTGTCGCGAGGAATAGTTTTACCGCAACATAGGAACAGAAGAAGACTATTCTGTCTTGTACTCATACATCGAGAAATATCTCAACGAATCTCACGTGATAAATGCTCGTACATTTGGGCAAAATTATGTATTATACAGACACATAAAGACAAATTTAAAACGCAGTAGCATACTCCAGTATATGAACGACTTTGCAGTAGTGTTCTCCTACATAAAGGAATTACATGAGGAACTCAGCCACTATACCACACTCCCACCACATACAGCCGTCAGTGGCGGAGGACCGAACAACAAACATCCCCCCAAAAAGGGGTATTCAGCTCCACCGTTTGCAGAATGCTTACAAAAAAAGGGAAAAAAAGGCCTGTCACTCCCGTCTCGTGCTGCCCAATTATTGCAAACTGCGGTTTATCGTTTCTTGTTTGTACACGTGCTGCTCTCTGGGCCTCCTCGCGTGATGGTATGCAAATGTGTATTAATTGTGCTGATAAGGGTCAGTGGCGGCTAGAAATAATGATGGCCGCGTCCCTCCGCGCCGGGCGCGTAATTAGGTCAACCTGGCCACGTGACTGCGCCCTGGGACAACGCACAACGTTGAGAGTGCCTGAACCAACGCGCAAGTCTGTGTGGCGGGTTTATCACATATGTTTACGAAACAAAACAAACAAAAAGAAATATAACTAATAAACAAATGAATGAATAAATCAGCATAATCACGAGAAAGCCGCCACATTTACTCAGCACGCTGTATATAAATCGTACGAACACCAAACAGCCAGCATGAAGTAATTATCAATTACATCACAACAGAGAACCCCAACACTTTGTCATTCCGCAATATGTCTCACCAGAAGGGTTTTTTTTTTTTATTTTTTTTTTTTTTTAAAGAAGTTCACACTTATACATGGAATAGCGCAAACAACCTTTTTAATTTAACTCTCTCCATACGAACGGCGAAAGAGACGACGTTAACAGCGTTTCACCCCAATTACCATCATCAAAATATTGCAAGCGGAAGGCTCTTATACTGAAGAGGTGAATGTTGACAAAGATACCACAATTCTGACGACGGAAGCTAAAGGTTGGGTCATTCAGACACCCACTGGACATCCGAGGGGTCTGTGTAGAGGAGAAGAGAGGACTGGCCGTACTGAGTGAGTTAAAAAAGTTCACACTCATACATGGAAGAGCGCAAACAACCTTTTTAATTTAAAATAGTTCACACTCATACATGAAATATCGCAAACAACCTTTCGAATCTAAAGAGGTTCACACTCATATTTGAAATAGCGCAAACAACCTTTTTAATTTAAAGAGGTTCACACTCATACATGAAATAGTGCAAACAATCATACATAAACTTGCCAACACAGAGAAAAAATGTCAAAAGGGATCTGGCATTTTCTGGTGGACGATCCAATTACTTGCTTTTGGTTTGATCCACATTCTTGTTGTTCAACCCGAGTTATCTGGGTGCAAAACCAACCTGCATTTAAAACTCAAATCATTTGGACTTAATATCCGAGTGGTTAAAGGGCTGGACTTTCAATCTGAAGGTCTGGGTTCGAATCTCGGTAACGGCGCCTAGTGGGTAAAGGGTGGAGATTTTTCCGATCTCCCAGGTCAACATATATACAGTCCTGCTTGTGCCTGACCCCATTTCGTGTGTATACGCAAGCAGAAAATCAAATACGCACGTTAAAGATCCTGTAATCCTTGTCAGCGTTCGGTAGGTTATGGAAACAAGAACAAACCCAGCATGCACACTCCCTAAAAAGGAATATGGCTGCCTACATGGTGGGGTAAAAACGGTCATACACGTAAAAGCCCACTCGTGTACATACGAGTGAACATGAGAGTTGCAGCCCACGAACGAAGAAAAAGAAGAAGAATTTGGACGCAAAACAAACTGACATTCTAAAAGTCAAATTATTTGGATGCAAAACAAACCTGCATTCCAAAGCCATTCAGTTGTAACGTCCAGAGGGACACAGCAATGCAGAGGATTTCCAAGACAAACACATGTGAATGAATATGCAGAAAATGGGAAAATGAGAAATATAAATAGGAATTTCAGAAAACGGGAAGTGAATGGGAATTGTGAAAGATGGGGAAAATTAATAGGAATTTCAGAAAACTGGAAATGAATCGGAATTGCAAAAGATGGGGAAATTAATTGGAATTGGACACAAAGGGAGATGATTAGGAATTGCAGAAAATTGGAAGTGAAAAACATTTCAGAAAAAAAAGGAAAAGAATAATACGAATTACAGGAATAAAAAGGAAAAATGCTTACGACAGTTAAGAAAATTGGGAAAATGAGTAGGAATTTTTTTTTTAATTGATAAATTGATCAAAAAATCAGAAAATGGGTGGAATGAATAGGAAATGCAGAAAATGGGGAAAAAACGAATAGGAATAGCAGAATTTAAATAAAATGATAGAAATTCCAGAAAATCAGAAAACTAAATAGGAATTGCAGAACCTAGGATGGAAGAACCGACACAAATACAAGAAAAACAAGAGAGACAAGGCCTTCAAGACTCACTTGTGATACACTTTAAAAAAAAAAAATCTAATCGTTAAAATGTGTTCTGTATTTGTTACTATAAAGCTTCGGGTTAAAAGAAAAAGGGGGGGGGGGGGAGAGTCCTAACGGCAGATTCGAACCCCGCGTGTTCGGATGAGAAGAAACTGTCTTATCCATTAAACTATCGTGACTTCTTAACTGACGTTCAAAAATATAATATTTAAACATGCTTTTTTTTTTCAGGGCGATACATCGATTGCGGTATTCGCAGTGAACGCTGTTTAAATCATATTATTCTGGTGTATCTTGGGCATTCAAAAAATCTTTAGGGACAATTAAAAATTCTTTTTAAGTCCGCGGTAAAGGAGACGTGCCTATCGCCGCAACCACACTGCAACATTTAGCTGTTTTTCTCTGGATCTAGATAGATGTACAAGTTTAGTTACACCCGGTTGAGACGGTCGATTCAATTTCTCTTTTATGTTCATTCTAGTTTTATAGTTTTAAAGTTGATATGAAAATTGAGTATTTTTTAAAAACTAATAACATGTAGAGCCAAGAACAAGTACTTTTAAACGTTGTATGAAGTGAAAAGGACTTCATTTGGAGAAAAGTCAAGACTGAAAATTTCTGCGTTTCATCAATTCAAGGGTATTAACTCTTATGGTTTATTATTTTTAACTGTGAATTCCGACTGATTCTATGGATATCTTTATGGCAGTTTGGGGCATAATCCAGTAAGTGATGAGGCGTTCACAAATCTTTCTCTGAATAAATATTTAACGGTCTCCTTCTCCAACTTTCCATCACATGTTATCGTGTATTGTCCATTGAATTTAGGATTGAACGGGCAGGTCAACAACTTGAAACAAAATGGCGTCGTTCGCGTTCGCGAAGAATATGAGCACGCGCTTTGAATGTGTATAAGTATGTGTACGCAATTGATTTTTGCCCATGACCTTCAGGGCTCAGCCAACAGATCTGTAAAGTCCACTCGTCGTATTGATTTTAGTATTTTCCGAAAAAGACCACTTGGGCGAATGAACATAGTGAAAGCCCTGTACACTGAGAGTAAAACACACAAGCTTTTTAAGTATTGAATATAATTTCAAAATGTAATGTTTAAGATGAGAAAGATCAGTTTAAAGCAAATTAAGTCCCCTAGCATTAATTACAGAGTAATTTCCTTTTTTTTTTTTTTTTACTATCTGCAGCAAAACGTTTGCAAAATAAATAAAACTTCCATGCTTAGCAAAAGAAGTTCCTGTTTGAACAAAAAATGATAATAATGACTGCTCTTGTTGTTGTGTCAGAATATCAGATCAAAGCGCCAAGTTTAGAGAATACACAAAATATAAATATAACAGTAAATGCAGGTTGCATATAATTAGGCTTATTTTTTTATTTTTTGTGCCAATCTCAGAGGTGCAATATTGTTTTAAACACGATGACTGGAAAGAACTGAATTTTCCCTATTTTTATGCCTAATTTGGTGTCAACTGACAAAGTATTTGCAGAGAAAATGTCAATGTTAAAGTTTACCACGGACACACAGACACACAGACACAGACACAGACACAGACACACACACACACACACACACACACACACACACACACACACACACACACACAGACAACCGAACACCGGGTTAAAACATAGACTCACTTTGTTTACACAAGTGAGTCAAAAAAGTGGAGGGAGGAGGGTGGAGATGGGTGGTGGGGGGGGGGGGAGGGAAGCGAAGAACAGAAAAGGTAAAAGACAACCAAAAAATGCATAACTAACATGCAATTACATTTAACAGTAACAATTCAATAATGATGATAATAATCAGAAACTATTACCACAATTCTGAAGTACATTAAAGGAATGTAGAAATGGGGCTATGAACTAGTGCCTGAGAAAGTTCGATGTGTGTGTGTGCGTGCGTGCGTGCGTGCGTGTGTGTGTGTGTGTGTGTGTGTGTGTGTGTGTGTGTGTGTGTGAAGGAGGGGTCATCTTGCCCTTGTGACTGTGCCCTGGGACAACGCACATCATTGAACGCCTGAAGCAAGGAACAGGTCTGTGGCGTCTTTATTACTTACGTTTACGAAACAAACAACACACACACACACACACACACACACACACACACACACACACACACACACACACACAAACACACACACACACACAAACACACACACACACACACACACACACACACACACACACACACACAAACACACACACACACAAACACACACACACACACACACACGAATGAATGAACGATCAAATCAACCTAATAACGCGAAAGCCGCCACACATACTCTGAATGCTGTATATAAATCGTACGAACAGCTAGCAGCCAGCGCGCAGTAATTATCAATTACATCACAACAGAGAACCCCAACACTCTGTCATTTTGTTCCGCCGTATGAGGGTGGGGGTAAGGTGGGAATATGCGTGCGTATATATGATTATGTAGGTATACATGTATATATATGTGTGTGTGTGTGTGTGTGTGTGTGTGTATCTATGCATGTGTGCATGGGTGTGTGTGCATGTGTGGCGGGGTGTATCTGCATGTGCATGTGTGTGCGCTTGCACGCGTGTGTTTGTGTGTGTGTTTTAGTGTGGGAGTGTGTGTATGTGCGTGCATGTGTGTGTGTGTGTGTGTGTGTGTGTGTGCGTGTGTGCGTGTTTGTGTGTGCTTGTGCGTCCGTGTCCATGTGCGTGTGCATGTGTGTGTGTGTGTTTACGCGAGCGTACACAATTTCTTTCATGTTCATCTGTATGTTGATGACTGTGCACTGATGCACGTGAGGGGGGCACACAAACACGTGCCCGCACTTCTATGCTTATCCGATGTATATGATTATATCCGATGTGTTCTTTTTTCCCAAGCTGTTCCCTTCTTTATCATCACCACCACCACCACCACCACTACCACCATCATTATCTTCTTCAGTTAACTGGCCACAACAGCATCATAAAATCTACGAATATACGTTTTGCCTGTCACCATATTAGTTTCAGAAGAAAGACAAAAAGTACCACCACCACAACATCAGCAACAAAGTAGCCAATTTGATATGCGCGATAGTTGTGATAACAGGCATCACTATGCAACAGACCCCATGGGACTACGGGCAGTATTCACGCTGAACGACGTGAATACATTTCCATAATATAACAGGAGCGCGATAAGGGACGGTGACATAAGCAGGTGCAATTAACGATGTTGATTTCTATCAAAAGGGCCCTTTACTCTCAAGTAGAATATACCGGATTTCTTCTTCTTCTTCTTCTTGTTATTATTATTATTATCATCATTATTATTATTATTTAACAGAGTAAGGCGGTAAGGGGCTTTAATTTTCATTTGAGAATTAAAGAATTAAAACATCCTTGCTTGCAATCTGAATTCTTTTGTACCGTCTCCTTTTAAAAACCACTCGTGTCCACACGGCTACAATTTTTGTTGTTGTTGTTGTTGAAAGGTGGGGGTGGTGGGTGAGAATGGGAGGGGGGAAGTGTAGAGAGTGGTGTGCGTGTTTGTGGGAATATTCTGTGCCTCTCAAGCCAGGATTCATCCATCCTCACCACGAGGACGTGCTCATGTCACACCACACAGATAACCTTTCTCCCCACCATCATCCGACGGAGAATGAATTTTGCATGCTGTCTCTTGATCCCGATGCCGCCAGGGGCTCGGGTGGCTGTCAGGTATACCCGGGGATCGCACAGGAGGAGGACCGGGGGAGTTATAGCGGGAAGAACAAAGGGTCCATTAGACAGGATTCACCTTGTGCCCCCACTAGACAGGATTCACCTTGTGCCCCCATTAGACAGGATTCACCTTGTGCCCCCCCCCACTAGACAGGATTCACCTTGTGCCCCCATTAGACAGGATTCACCTTGTGCACCCCCCACTAGACAGGATTCACCTTGTGACCCACCCCCCCGCCCCCCACTAGACAGGATTCACCTTGTGCCCCCATTAGACAGGATTCACCTTGTGCACCCCCCACTAGACAGGATTCACCTTGTGACCCACCCCCCCGCCCCCCACTAGACAGGATTCACCTTGTGCCACCCATTAGACAGGATTCACCTTGTGCCACCCATTAGACAGGATTCACCTTGTGCCCCCGTTAGACAGGATTCACCTTGTGACCCCACTAGACAGGATTCACCTTGTGACCCCACTAGACAGGATTCACGTTGTGCCACCCATTAGACAGGATTCACCTTGTGCCCCCATTAGACAGGATTCACCTTGTGCCACCCATTAGACAGGATTCACATTGTGCCCCCATTAGACAGGATTCACCTTGTGCCACCCATTAGACAGGAGTCACCTTGTGCCTCCCCATTAGACAGGAGTCACCTTGTGCCCCCATTAGACAGGATTCACCTTGTGCCTCCCCATTAGACAGGAGTCACCTTGTGCCCCCATTAGACAGGATTCACCTTGTGACCCCACTAGACAGGATTCACCTTGTGACCCCATTAGACAGGATTCACCTTGTGACCCCATTAGACAGGATTCACCTTGTGCCCCCATTAGACAGGATTCACCTTGTGCCACCCATTAGACAGGATTCACCTTGCGACCCCACTAGACAGGATTCACGTTGTGCCACCCATTAGACAGGATTCACCTTGTGCCCCCATTAGACAGGATTCACCTTGTGCCACCCATTAGACAGGATTCACCTTGTGCCCCCATTAGACAGGATTCACCTTGTGCCCCCATTAGACAGGATTCACCTTGTGCCCCCATTAGACAGGATTCACCTTGTGCCACCCATTAGACAGGATTCACCTTGTGCCCCCATTAGACAGGATTCACCTTGTGCCACCCATTAGACAGGATTCACCTTGTGCCCCCATTAGACAGGATTCACCTTGTGCCACCCATTAGACAGGATTCACCTTGTGCCCCCATTAGACAGGATTCACCTTGTGACCCCACTAGACAGGATTCACGTTGTGCCACCCATTAGACAGGATTCACCTTGTGCCCCCATTAGACAGGATTCACCTTGTGCCACCCATTAGACAGGATTCACCTTGTGACCCCACTAGACAGGATTCACCTTGTGACCCTACTAGACGGGATTCACGTTGTGCCACCCATTAGACAGGATTCACCTTGTGCCCCCATTAGACAGGATTCACCTTGTGCCACCCATTAGACAGGATTCACCTTGTGACCCCACTAGACAGGATTCACCTTGTGACCCCACTAGACAGGATTCACGTTGTGCCACCCATTAGACAGGATTCACCTTGTGCCCCCATTAGACAGGATTCACCTTGTGCCACCCATTAGACAGGATTCACCTTGTGCCCCCATTAGACAGGATTCACCTTGCGACCCCACTAGACAGGATTCACGTTGTGCCACCCATTAGACAGGATTCACCTTGTGCCCCCATTAGACAGGATTCACCTTGTGCCACCCATTAGACAGGATTCACATTGTGCCCCCATTAGACAGGATTCACCTTGTGCCACCCATTAGACAGGATTCACCTTGTGCCCCCATTGGACAGGATTCACCTTGTGACCCCACTAGACAGGATTCACCTTGTGACCCTACTAGACGGGATTCATGTTGTGCCACCCATTAGACAGGATTCACGTTGTGCCACCCATTAGACAGGATTCACATTGTGCCCCCATTAGACAGGATTCACCTTGTGCCACCCATTAGACAGGATTCACCTTGTGCCCCCATTAGACAGGATTCACCTTGTGACCCCACTAGACAGGATTCACGTTGTGCCACCCATTAGACAGGATTCACCTTGTGCCCCCATTAGACAGGATTCACATTGTGCCACCCATTAGACAGGATTCACCTTGTGACCCCACTAGACAGGATTCACCTTGTGACCCTACTAGACGGGATTCACGTTGTGCCACCCATTAGACAGGATTCACCTTGTGCCCCCATTAGACAGGATTCACCTTGTGCCACCCATTAGACAGGATTCACCTTGTGACCCCACTAGACAGGATTCACCTTGTGACCCCACTAGACAGGATTCACGTTGTGCCACCCATTAGACAGGATTCACCTTGTGCCCCCATTAGACAGGATTCACCTTGTGCCACCCATTAGACAGGATTCACCTTGTGCCCCCATTAGACAGGATTCACCTTGCGACCCCACTAGACAGGATTCACGTTGTGCCACCCATTAGACAGGATTCACCTTGTGCCCCCATTAGACAGGATTCACATTGTGCCCCCATTAGACAGGATTCACCTTGTGCCACCCATTAGACAGGATTCACCTTGTGCCCCCATTGGACAGGATTCACCTTGTGACCCCACTAGACAGGATTCACCTTGTGACCCTACTAGACGGGATTCATGTTGTGCCACCCATTAGACAGGATTCACGTTGTGCCACCCATTAGACAGGATTCACCTTGTGACCCCACTAGACAGGATTCACCTTGTGACCCCACTAGACAGGATTCACCTTGTGACCCCACTAGACAGGATTCACGTTGTGCCACCCATTAGACAGGATTCACCTTTTGCCCCCATTAGACAGGATTCACCTTGTGCCACCCATTAGACAGGATTCACCTTGTGCCCCCATTAGACAGGATTCACCTTGTGACCCCACTAGACAGGATTCACCTTGTGACCCCACTAGACAGGATTCACGTTGTGCCACCCATTAGACAGGATTCACCTTGTGCCCCCATTAGACAGGATTCACCTTGTGCCACCCATTAGACAGGATTCACATTGTGCCCCCATTAGACAGGATTCACCTTGTGCCACCCATTAGACAGGATTCACCTTGTGCCTCCCCATTAGACAGGAGTCACCTTGTGCCCCCATTAGACAGGATTCACATGTGTCTCCCCATTAGACAGGAGTCATCTTGTGCCCCATTAGACAGGATTCACCTTGTGCCACCCATTAGACAGGATTCACCTTGTGCCCCCATTAGACAGGATTCACCTTGTGACCCCACTAGACAGGATTCACGTTGTGCGACCCATTAGACAGGATTCACCTTGTGCCCCCATTAGACAGGATTCACCTTGTGCCACCCATTAGACAGGATTCACCTTGTGACCCCACTAGACAGGATTCACCTTGTGACCCTACTAGACGGGATTCACGTTGTGCCACCCATTAGACAGGATTCACCTTGTGCCCCCATTAGACAGGATTCACCTTGTGCCACCCATTAGACAGGATTCACCTTGTGACCCCACTAGACAGGATTCACCTTGTGACCCCACTAGACAGGATTCACGTTGTGCCACCCATTAGACAGGATTCACCTTGTGCCCCCATTAGACAGGATTCACCTTGTGCCACCCATTAGACAGGATTCACCTTGTGCCCCCATTAGACAGGATTCACCTTGCGACCCCACTAGACAGGATTCACGTTGTGCCACCCATTAGACAGGATTCACCTTGTGCCCCCATTAGACAGGATTCACCTTGTGCCACCCATTAGACAGGATTCACATTGTGCCCCCATTAGACAGGATTCACCTTGTGCCACCCATTAGACAGGATTCACCTTGTGCCCCCATTGGACAGGATTCACCTTGTGACCCCACTAGACAGGATTCACCTTGTGACCCTACTAGACGGGATTCATGTTGTGCCACCCATTAGACAGGATTCACGTTGTGCCACCCATTAGACAGGATTCACATTGTGCCCCCATTAGACAGGATTCACCTTGTGCCACCCATTAGACAGGATTCACCTTGTGCCCCCATTAGACAGGATTCACCTTGTGACCCCACTAGACAGGATTCACGTTGTGCCACCCATTAGACAGGATTCACCTTGTGCCCCCATTAGACAGGATTCACATTGTGCCACCCATTAGACAGGATTCACCTTGTGACCCCACTAGACAGGATTCACCTTGTGACCCTACTAGACGGGATTCACGTTGTGCCACCCATTAGACAGGATTCACCTTGTGCCCCCATTAGACAGGATTCACCTTGTGCCACCCATTAGACAGGATTCACCTTGTGACCCCACTAGACAGGATTCACCTTGTGACCCCACTAGACAGGATTCACGTTGTGCCACCCATTAGACAGGATTCACCTTGTGCCCCCATTAGACAGGATTCACCTTGTGCCACCCATTAGACAGGATTCACCTTGTGCCCCCATTAGACAGGATTCACCTTGCGACCCCACTAGACAGGATTCACGTTGTGCCACCCATTAGACAGGATTCACCTTGTGCCCCCATTAGACAGGATTCACATTGTGCCCCCATTAGACAGGATTCACCTTGTGCCACCCATTAGACAGGATTCACCTTGTGCCCCCATTGGACAGGATTCACCTTGTGACCCCACTAGACAGGATTCACCTTGTGACCCTACTAGACGGGATTCATGTTGTGCCACCCATTAGACAGGATTCACGTTGTGCCACCCATTAGACAGGATTCACCTTGTGACCCCACTAGACAGGATTCACCTTGTGACCCCACTAGACAGGATTCACCTTGTGACCCCACTAGACAGGATTCACGTTGTGCCACCCATTAGACAGGATTCACCTTGTGCCCCCATTAGACAGGATTCACCTTGTGCCACCCATTAGACAGGATTCACCTTGTGCCTCCCCATTAGACAGGAGTCACCTTGTGACCCCACTAGACAGGATTCACCTTGTGACCCCACTAGACAGGATTCACGTTGTGCCACCCATTAGACAGGATTCACCTTGTGCCCCCATTAGACAGGATTCACCTTGTGCCACCCATTAGACAGGATTCACATTGTGCCCCCATTAGACAGGATTCACATTGTGCCCCCATTAGACAGGATTCACCTTGTGCCTCCCCATTAGACAGGAGTCACCTTGTGCCCCCATTAGACAGGATTCACATGTGTCTCCCCATTAGACAGGAGTCATCTTGTGCCCCATTAGACAGAATTCACCTTGTGCCCCATTAGACAGGATTCACCTTGTGCCCCCATTAGACAGGATTCACCTTGTGCCCCCATTAGACAGGATTCACCTTGTGCCCCCATTAGACAGGATTCACCTTGTGCCCCCATTAGACAGGAGTCACCTTGTGCCCCATTAGACAGGATTCACCTTGTGCCCCATTAGACAGGATTCACCTATTAGACAGGATTCACATTGTGCCCCATTAGACAGGAGTCACCTTGTCCCAATTAGACAGGATTCACTTTGTCCCTCCATTAGACAGGATTCACCTTGTTGCCCCATTAGACAGGATTCACCTTATTCCTCCCCATTAGACAGGAGTCACCTTGTGACCCCACTAGACAGGATTCACCTTGTGCCCCCATTAGACAGGATTCACCTTGTCCCAATTAGACAGGATTCACTTTGTTCCCCCATTAGACAGGATTCACTTTGTTCCCCCATTAGACAGGATTCACTTTGTCCCTCCATTAGGATTCACCTTGTTCCCCCATTAGACAGGATTCACTTTGTCCCCCCATTAGACAGGATTCACCTTGTCCCAATTAGACAGGATTCACTTTGTCCCTCCATTAGACAGGATTCACTTTGTTCCCCCATTAGACAGGATTCACTTTGTCCCTCCATTAGACAGGATTCACCTTGTTCCCCCATTAGACAGGATTCACCTTCTTCCCCCCACACCCCCACCCTCCACCCCACCCCCACCCCCCACCAAGTGCTGCTGCCTTTTACACAGCATCGCTGTTAAGTCATTGTCATGTCGACAACGAAGGTGTCTATACCTGAACTGGTTTTCCTCCCATCTGTCTGTCTATCTAGATATCAACCTCTCTATCTATCGATCTGTCTATCTATCTCTCTGTCTAGCTAGCAAGCTGTCTGTCTGTCTATCTACCCATTTATCTATATGTTGGGTTTTTTTTGCTAAATTCATTTTATATTCATCTGCTTCTTTCTCCGTTTCTGTCCATGGAAACTCATTGCAGAGGTTATTTTTCAAAACAAAAAGCACGCACGCACCCACAGACATACACACACACACACACACACACACACACACACACATGCACGAACCCACGCACGCACATTCACTCACACGCACACACGCACATGCAAATAACTATCTGTTTACGGCCACTGACTGTCCAACAGGGACAAGCGGATGAATTTTCTCCACTAAGTGCATCAGTATGGAAACCGACTGTGTCGTGAGAGGATGTCAACCACTAATGCTGTCCCGTGAATAATCAAAACACAGATACTCACATGAACGCTCGAGCATGAATACACAAACAGAAATATTAAACTGGGCCATAGTCATGACGGAATATCATTCACCGTCATTCTGTCAGTAATACCCCAGGCATGAATACATTAACATACATATCACAAACTGATCCCCAGGGATGGTGGAATATTTTTCACCCCCGCAAACGGAATATACCTGCCTACATGGCGGGGTAACTACACAAAACGGTCATACGCGTAAAATGTTACATGTCTGTCTTGGTGTGCATGTGTGTGAACCTGAAATCTGATTGAATGACACAGGAAACGAATGATGA
>NC_134886.1:2686348-2693848 GCF_041734735.1 Babylonia areolata
CATCAACTTTATCACACGGATCTATGCACGCAAACACATTTATTTGTACTCAGTCTGGAAGGTTTATCTACCACGATGATTATAACAATGCTGCTGGAAAAAAAACCCTGAAATAAACAGCGAAAAAAAAAGAAAAAAAAAAGAGAAAAACTCTGTAAATCCCGCAAAAAGCAAATCAGGGATCCGAAACGCTCAGGAAATTATATAACTGTTTCGTAAAACCATGGATGCAGATTAGCTTCGCTATAGTGCGATCGATCATTTGTGGGCTTCCATGACGTCCATGGTCAGCTTTCAAAGCAAGGGGTACATGTCGATCACGCTCTGACCCCGCTTGCACTTGCTGTTCTCTGCCTGCCTGGCTAATGTCAGTGACATTTTGTTGTTCTCTGCCTGCCTGGCTAATGTCAGTGACATTTTGTTGTTCTCTGCCTGCCTGGCTAATGTCAGTGACATTTTGTTGTTCTCTGCCTGCCTGGCTAATGTCAGTAACATTTTGTTGTTCTCTGCCTGCCTGGCTAATGTCAGTAACATTTTGTTGTTCTCTGCCTGCCTGGCTAATGTCAGTGACATTTTGTTGTTCTCTGCCTGCCTGGCTAATGTCAGTAACATTTTGTTGTTCTGTGCATGTATGGCTAATGTCAGTAACATTTCGTTGTTCTGTGCATGTATGGCTAATGTCAGTAACATTTTGTTGTTCTGTGCATGTATGGCTAATGTCAGTAACATTTTGTTGTTCTCTGCCTGCCTGGCTAATGTCAGTAACATTTTGTTGTTCTCTGCCTGCCTGGCTAATGTCAGTAACATTTTGTTGTTCTCTGCCTGCCTGGCTAATGTCAGTGACATTTTGTTGTTCTCTGCCAGCCTGGCTAATGTCAGTGACATTTTGTTGTTCTCTGCCTGCCTGGCTAATGTCAGTGACATTTTGTTGTTCTCTGCCTGCCTGGCTAATGTCAGTGACATTTTGTTGTTCTCTGCCTGCCTGGCTAATGTCAGTAACATTTTGTTGTTCTCTGCCTGCCTGGCTAATGTCAGTGACATTTTGTTGTTCTCTGCCTGCCTGGCTAATGTCAGTAACATTTTGTTGTTCTCTGCCTGCCTGGCTAATGTCAGTAACATTTCGTTGTTCTGTGCATGTATGGCTAATGTCAGTAACATTTTGTTGTTCTGTGCATGTATGGCTAATGTCAGTAACATTTTGTTGTTCTCTGCCATCCTGGCTAATGTCAGTAACATTTTGCTGTTCTCTGCCTGCCTGGCTAATGTCAGTAACGTTTTGTTGTTCTCTGCCTGCCTGGCTAATGTCAGTAACATTTTGTTGTTCTGTGCAAGTATGGCTAATGTCAGTAACATTTTGTTGCTCTCTGCCTGTATGGCTAATGTCAGTAACATTTTGGTGTTCTCTGCCTGCCTGGCTAATGTCAGTAACATTTTGTTGTTGTGTGCATGTATGGCTAATGTCAGTAACATTTTGTTGTTGTGTGCCTGCCTGGCTAATGTCAGTAACATTTTGTTGTTCTCTGCCTGTATGGCTAATGTCAGTAACATTTTGTTGTTTTCTGCCTGCCTGGCTAATGTCAGTAACATTTTGTTGTTGTGTGCCTGTATGGCTAATGTCAGTAACATTTTGTTGTTGTGTGCCTGTATGGCTAATGTCAGTAACATTTTGTTGTTGTGTGCCTGTATGGCTAATGTCAGTAACATTTTGTTGTTGTGTGCCTGTATGGCTAATGTCAGTAACATTTGTTGTTCTCTGCCTGTATGGCTAATGTCAGTAACATTTTGTTGTTCTCTGCCTGTATGGCTAATGTCAGTAACATTTTGTTGTTCTCTGCCTGTATGGCTAATGTCAGTAACATTTTGTTGTTCTGTTTATGTATGACCAACGTCAATAACAACATTTGTTGTGTGTGTCTGCCTGACAAACGTCAGTACCAACATTTTGTTGTTCTGTGCCTGCAAGACTTACGCCAATAACAGTTGTTGTAGTGTGCCTGTATGGCTAACGTCAGTAACAACATTTGTTGTTCTGTGTCTGCCTGACAAACGCCAACGACTGTAGGTGTAGCTGTTCTCAAAGTATCTCATGTTACTGCATTCATGTGTGTGTGTGTGTTTTTTGTTTTAATATTTACAAAATTCAGTCGATAGAATTTCATAGTGAAGCATGAATTACGTTCCCTAATGGTGAACCTCACACCCAGACAGCCAGGACTTCACCCCTCTGCAGACAGCCACACCAAGACCCCAGCACTGAACAACGAAACCTTCACAACACTAAGACCCCAGCACCGAATAACAAAACCTTCACAACACCAAGATCCCAGCACTGAACAACGAAACCTTCACAACACTAAGACCCCAGCACTGAACAACGAAACCTTCACAACACCAAGATCCCAGCACTGAACAACGAAACCTTCACAACACTAAGACCCCAGCACTGAACAACGAAACCTTCACAACACTAAGACCCCAGTACTGAACAACGAAACCTTCACAACACTAAGATCCCAGCACTGAACAACGAAACCTTTATAACACTAAGACTCCAGCACTGAACAACGAAACTATAAAAACAACAACAACAAAACAACAAAGATCCCAGCACTGAACAACGAAACTATTACAACACCAAGATCCCAGCACTGAACAACGAAACCTTCACAACACCAAGACCCCAGCACTGAACAACGAAACCTTTACAACACCAAGACCCCAGCACTGAACAACGGAATCTTTACAACACCAAGACCCCAGCACTGAACAACGAAACCTTTAAAACACCAAGATCCCAGCACCGAACAACAAACTATTACAACACCAAGACCCCAGCACTGAACAACAAACTATTACAACACCAAGACCCCAGCACTGAACAACAAACTATTACAACACCAAGACCCCAGCACTGAATAACGGAATCTGTACAACACCAAGACCTCAGCACTGAACAACGAAACCTTTAAAACACCAAGATCCCAGCACTGAACAACAAAATATTACAACACCAAGACCCCAGCACTGAACAACAAACTATTACAACACCAAGACCCCAGCACTGAACAACAAAATATTACGACACCAAGACCCCAGCCCTGAAGAACGTGACGACTTGGGCGCTGGCTTACTCCCTGATAATCGATATTTTCGGCTTTCCTCTCAAAGAGATTTCGTAATAGAAGCGATCAGTTTCACTGGCTGACAGGCAGACACGTGCTCTTTCCAGAACAAGAAACAGTGGTGCATTGAATCATTCACAGCAGCGGGGATAGATGTCCACACATTGTACAAAGTCAATCTTCCTCAGCAATAAAGAGTCGTTCATTGAATCATTTCAATGCAGAGGGGATCATATATCCACACATTGTGAAAATGTTGGTCTTCCGCAGCAATGAACAGTGGCAGTTCGTTGGTGCAATGGCCGCGGAGTCTGTTCATGGAAAGCCAGGTCATTTCAAGCCTAGGCACCGTACAACCTCGGGGACCTAATGTCAGAGAGTGACATTTCAATCAACCAACCCTCCTCCTCCCCCCCTCACCCACCCTTCCCCTTGACGCCCCCCCCCCCCCCCCCCCCTACCCTCCCCCCCCTCCATCCCCCAGCCCCCTCCGCTTTTTCCCCCGTCCACCCAAACCAGCATCCTCATACCCCCCACTCCTATCTCCACCTTCCCTCCTGCTGCTTGTCATTGACATCCACCATGGACCCTGCTTTGTAAAACACCAAGTCAATGAACTCAGCTGTTGTGTATCAAGTCAGTGAAGTGAACTCACCTCCAACAGACTGCTATCGACTGCCAGCACTTCCCTGCACTTTAGGGAGAGTCTATGACTCGGAACATTGTCAGCATATCATCATAGTGTACTTGTGATCTTACACCAATTATTTTTTTTTCCCCTTTACTTGGTTTTATTGTGTCCAGGAGTAACAATTTCATCATTTGGTGCATTGAATCATTTCATAGCCAGAGTGGGGGCTGGGGGAAAGCCACACTTATATATAGTCAGTCTTCCTCAACATTAAACAGTGGCGCGTTGAATCAGTTCATTGTACAGAGGGGGAGTGTTTGGGGTTGGGGTGGGGGTGTGGATGGCCACTCATTGTACAAAGTCGGTCTTCCTGAAAACAAACAGTCGTCCATTGAATCAGTTCAACAGCGAGGGAGTGGATGGCCAGACTTTGTTCCAAGTCGGTCTTCCAGACTAATACACAGTGTTGTATTGTTCATTGCAACAGGGGCCGGAAGATGGGACACGTGTGTGTGTGTGTGTGTGTGTGTGTGTGTGTGGAGGGGGAGAGGGGGGCGTGGGGGTGGGGGGCGGGAGGGAAGGAGCACAAAATATGCCGCCGTGTCAAACATGACATGGGTTTGGACTCGTGGGGTGTCATCTGACGTCACATCAATGACAGTCAGCGCCGCCAAGCGGGCAGGAAGCACCAACAGCACAGCGGTGTTTTCATTGCCAAGGGACATCACCCAGTCCTGTGAACCCTTAAAAGCTGCCAACGAACGATGCTTGTCAAAACTGTACACACACACACACACACACACACACACACACACACACACACACACGTTTGCTTATTTAGTTACTGATTATTTGGTTGATTGATTGATTGCTTCTAATCTACCTTTCCCATTCGAAATGGCTCCAAAAATACATGTAAATGAACAGCTGCCACAAAATAGTAATTATCGTGATTATTTATCTATCTATTTATTTACCTATCTATTATTTATTTATTTATTTATTTATTGATCTATCTCTCTGTCTATCTATCTACCTACCTACCTATCTATCTAACTATCTATCTATCTATCTATCTGTTTAGTTATTTGTAAATTCTGTTGTTTATCCATCTATTATTTTCATTATTTAATTTTATCATCACTATTATCATCATCTTCATTAACATCATCACCACCACCATCACCACCATCATCATCATCATCATCATCACCACCACCACCACCATCACCACCACCACGACCATCATCATCATCATTTAGATATACAGTTTCATACTCCGACGTCTCTGGCATCAGAATCAGTTAACTCACTCAGTACGGCCAGTCCTCTCTTCTCCTCTACACAGACCCCTCGGATGTCCAGTGGGTGTCTGAATGACCCAACCTTTAGCTTCCGGCGTCAGAATTGTGGTATTCTTTGTCAACATTCACCTCTTCAGTATAAGAGCCTTCCGCTTGCAATAGTTTGATGGTGGTAATTGGGGTGAAACGCTGTTAACGTCGTCTCTTTCGCCGTTCGTATGGAGAGAGTTAAACAACAACAACAACAACAACAACAGCAACAACATAACCCAAAAGGCTTGCGGGCGGTGACAGAGGACAAACAGCACAGCAGTGGACGTGGCGTTGTTGACCATGTTCACCAGCCCAGAAATCTCGCACTGCTGGTTGCCCCCGCCACTGCCTCTCTCTCTCTCTCCGCCACATGCTGTTCACGGATGGCTTGAACTGAATGCAGCTAGTTATCGCGAGCGAGTTATGATTATTACGCAGTTGTTTCAGCTGTGTGCAGATACACACAGACAGACAGACAGGCAGACAGACAGACAGACAGACAGACAGACAGACAGACACACACACACACACACACACACACACACACACAGAGGCAGAGACGGAGACGGACACAGAGACTGAGAGAGAGAGAGAGGAATAAATCTTATTTTCTGAGGGTAATACAGTAAGCCAAATAATGCTTTTTTTCGTGCTGCCCTCGAAGGGGAAACAGTAACATAAACAAATGGGGAATCATTATATCAGTACAGCCTGAATATTGTAGTCAGGGATACATGAATGGTAATTTGACATTTACAACACTAAATAGAGGAGAATAAGAGGAGAGAGATATAAGGGGACAGATACAGAGAGAACGAGAGAGACAGAGTACAATGAAAATTAACATAGGTCAAGATAACGATCATTCAATGAATAAAATGAAATGATAAGAAATATAGAAAACAAAAAAGTTAAAAGAGAGAGTGATATATATATATATATATATATATAGAGAGAGAGAGAGAGAGAGAGAGAGAGAGCTCAAAACACAGAGTGAGAGAGAGTGTGTGGGTGGGAAGCGTGAAAGAAACAGAGAGAGAGGGAGAGAGAGAGAGAAAAAAAAAAAGACACAGGCACACACACACATCGCCACAGAAGGATACAAACGAATATTAACGCTAGGAGCACACTGGTCCTGGCGACAACAAAGCTGCCTGCTGAAAACGCCATGCATCACAGTTTGGAGGCAGGACAAGGCTTTCCCCTCAGCTGTCCACAGAAATGACTATTGTGTGAGCCGCAGCCACTGTTCTCAATCCACAAAACGTGACTGAAAAGACCCAAACAACCACTGTTCTACAATCATAAAACGTGACTGAAAAGACCCAAACAACCACTGTTCTACAATCATACAACGTGACTGAAAAGACCCAAACAACCACTGTTCTACAATCATACAACGTGACTGAAAAAACCCAAACAACCACTGTTCTACAATCATACAACGTGACTGAAAAGACCCAAACAACCACTGTTCTACAATCATACAACGTGACTGAAAAGACCAAAACAACCACTGTTCTACAATCATACAACGTGACTGAAAAGACCAAAACAACCATTGTTCTACAATCATACAACGTGACTGAAAAGACCAAAACAACCACTGTTCTACAATCATACAACGTGAAAGAAAAGACCCAAACAACCACTGTTCTACAATCATACAACGTGACTGTAACGACCCAAACAACCACTGTTCTACAATCATACAACGTGACTGAAAAGACCCAAACAACCACTGTTCTACAATCATACAACGTGACTGAAAAGACCAAAACAACCACTGTTCTACAATCATACAACGTGACTGAAAAGACCAAAACAATCAGTGTTCTACAATCATACAACGTGACTGAAAAGACCAAAACAACCACTGTTCTACAATCATACAACGTGACTGAAAAGACCAAAACAATCAGTGTTCTACAATCATACAACGTGACTGAAAAGACCAAAACAACCACTGCTCTACAATCATACAACGTGACTGAAAAGACCAGAACAACCACTGTTCTACAATCATACAACGTGACTGAAAAGACCAAAACAACCACTGTTCTACAATCATACAACGCGACTGAAAAGACCAAAACAACCACTGTTCTACAATCATACAACGTGACTGAAAAGACCCAAACAACCACTGTTCTACAATCATACAACGTGACTGAAAAGACCAAAACAACCACTGTTCTACAATCATACAACGTGACTGAAAAGACCAAAACAACCACTGTTCTACAATCATACAACGCGACTGAAAAGACCAAAACAACCACTGTTCTACAATCATACAACGTGACTGAAAAGACCCAAACAACCACTGTTCTACAATCATACAACGTGACTGAAAAGACCCAAAGAACCACTGTTCTACAATCATACAACGTATCTGAAAAGACCCAAA
>NC_134886.1:2698848-2721348 GCF_041734735.1 Babylonia areolata
GTTCCGACAAAGTCACTAAAGAGTAACCCAAAGCGTTTTGTCAGGCCTTAATTGAAACTAAAACAAAATGAAATAAAATGAATAAATAAATGAATAAAGATAATGAATAAAATGATGAATAACATTAACTCTCTCCATACGAACGGCGAAAGAGATGACGTTAACAGCGTTTCACCCCAATTACCATTATCAAAATATTGCAAGCGGAAGGCTCTTATACTGAAGAGGTGAATGTTGACAAAGAATACCACAATTCTGACGACGGAAGCTAAAGGTTGGGCCATTCAGACACCCACTGGACATCCGAGGGGTCTGTGTAGAGGAGAAGAGAGGACTGGCCGTACTGAGTGAGTTAAGAAGAAGAAGAAGAAGAAAAGAAAACGATAGTGATATGAGGACTAACGATGTTAATACAAGTAAATAAATAGATAATCAATCTACACACACACACACACACACACACACACACACACACACACACACACACACAGACACACACACACAAACACACACACACACACACACACACACACACACACACACACACACACACACACACACACACACACAGGCACAACAGATATGCAACAAACATGCAGTCTCACAGACATGGAAGCACAAACAAACAAACAAAACTCCTGTCAACAGACCGACTCAAGCTGTGCAGGAAATGACTGGTCAACACACGTAGTCCCAAAACCTAAACGGACCTCCATACCAACATGGTCAGCATCACCATCCTCTTCCTCCATCATCAGTAATGAACTGGACTGAACGATCACCATCATCATCATCATCATCATCATCATCATTGTCATCGTATTTCTCAGATGGCGCCCTAAGCAAATCACTTGTGAGCGGACACGTTGTTCTGTAAGACAGTGAATCTGCAGGTAGGGAGTCTGAATCTGCAGGGAGGGAGAAAGTGGACACGTTGTTCTGTAAGACAATGAATCTGCAGGGAGGGAGAAAGTGGAGACGTTGTTCTGTAAGACAATGAATCTGCAGGGAGGGAGAAAGTGGACACGTTGTTCTGTAAGACAATGAATCTGCAGAAAGGGAGAAAGTGGAGACGTTGTTCTGTAAGACAATGAATCTGCAGGGAGAAAGTGGAGACGTTGTTCTGTAAGACAATGAATCTGCAGGGAGGAGAAAGTGGAGACGTTGTTCTGTAAGACAATAAATCTGCAGGGAAGTGAAAGTGGGGACGTTGTTCTGTAAGACAATGAATCTGCAGGAAAGTGAAAGTGGAGACGTTGTTCTGTAAGACAATGAATCTGCAGGGAGGGAGAAAGTGGAGACGTTGTTCTGTAAGACAATGAATCTGCAGGGAGAAAGTGGAGACGTTGTTCTGTAAGACAATGAATCTGCAGGGAGAAAGTGGAGACGTTGTTCTGTAAGACAATGAATCTGCAGGGAGGGAGAAAGTGGAGACGTTGTTCTGTAAGACAATGAATCTGCAGGGAGGGAGAAAGTGGAGACGTTGTTCTGTAAGACAATGAATCTGCAGGGAGGGAGAAAGTGGACACGTTGTTCTGTAAGACAATGAATCTGCAGGGAAGAGAAAGTGGAGACGTTGTTCTGTAAGACAATGAATCTGCAGGGAGGAGGAAGTGGACACGTTGTTCTGTAAGACAATGAATCTGCAGGGAAGTGAAAGTGGAGACGTTGTTCTGTAAGACAATGAATCTGCAGGGAGGAGGAAGTGGACACGTTGTTCTGTAAGGCAATGATCTGCAGGGAGAAAGTGGACACGTTGTTCTGTAAGACAATGAATCTGCAGGAAAGTGAAAGTGGAGACGTTGTTCTGTAAGACAATGAATCTGCAGGGAAGTGAAAGTGGACACGTTGTTCTGTAAGACAATGAATCTGCAGGGAGAAAGTGGAGACGTTGTTGTGTAAGACGATGAATCTGCAGGGAGGAGAAAGTGGAGACGTTGTTGTGTAAGACAATGAATCTGCAGGGAGGAGAAAGTGGAGACGTTGTTCTGTAAGACAATGAATCTGCAGGGAAGTGAAAGTGGAGACGTTGTTCTGTAAGACAATGAATCTGCAGGGAGGGAGAAAGTGGAGACGTTGTTCTGTAAGACAATGAATCTGCAGGGAAGAGAAAGTGGAGACGTTGTTCTGTAAGACAATGAATCTGCAGGGAGAAAGTGGACACGTTGTTCTGTAAGACAATGAATCTGCAGGGAGGAGAAAGTGGACACGTTGTTCTGTAAGACAATGAATCTGCAGGGAGAAAGTGGAGACGTTGTTCTGTAAGACAATGAATCTGCAGGGAGGAGAAAGTGGAGACGTTGTTCTGTAAGACAATGAATCTGCAGGGAGGAGAAAGTGGAGACGTTGTTCTGTAAGACAATGAATCTGCAGGGAGAAAGTGGAGACGTTGTTGTGTAAGACAATGAATCTGCAGGGAAGTGAAAGTGGAGACGTTGTTCTGTAAGACAATGAATCTGCAGGGAGAAAGTGGAGACGTTGTTCTGTAAGACAATGAATCTGCAGGGAAGTGAAAGTGGAGACGTTGTTCTGTAAGACAATGAATCTGCAGGGAGGAGGAAGTGGACACGTTGTTCTGTAAGACAATGAATCTGCAGGGAGGAGGAAGTGGAGACGTTGTTCTGTAAGACAATGAATCTGGAGACGTTGTTCTGTAAGACAATGAATCTGCAGGGAGAAAGTGGAGACGTTGTTGTGTAAGACAATGAATCTGCAGGGAAGTGAAAGTGGAGACGTTGTTCTGTAAGACAATGAATCTGCAGGGAGGGAGAAAGTGGATACGTTGTTCTGTAAGACAATGAATCTGCAGGGAAGTGAAAATGGACAGAAATATCCATGCCCTATTCCTCTCCTTTTCTTCTTCTTTTTTCCCCTTTACATTGATAGGCCTAATAATCATCTTTCTGGACTCGGTAGTATTTTTATTTTCTGAAACATGCGTCATCATTTACCATTCTGCGTTCACCATTGAACAACAACCATACCAGATGACAACAATGAAACAATTGCCTATTTGTTAATTTAACTCACTCAGTACGGCCTGTCCTTTCTTCTCCTCTACACAGACCCCTCGGATGTCCAGTGGGTCTCTGAATGACCCAACCTTTAGCTTCTGTCGTCAGAACTGTGGTATTCTTTGTCAACATTCACCTCTTCAGGATAAGAGCCTTCCGCTTGCAATATTTTGATGATGGTAATTGGGGTGAAACGCTATTAACGTCGTCTCTTTCGCCGTTCGTATGGAGAGAGTTAAACAATACATGACCAAAGCATCCAAATCATGTTTCCCGTCACCAGAAACAACAAACGATGAGGAAAACGATGACCATGATACTGTCTTGAAAAGTTCTGTTCATTATGGAGATGTGTGGCGTACATGGATAAGTCTGTATGCTTTGGCCCTTTGACGATGAAACAGACAATAACGCTGACAAAGCCTCTGAAGCATAGTCTGTATGCTTTGGCCCTTTGACGATGAAACAGACAATAACGCTGACAAAGCCTCTGAAGCATGGCTTTTTTTTTCCTTTGTTTTCATCATCATCTGCTTCTTCTTCTTCTTCTTTTTTTTTTCTTCTAATGTGTCTCTTTATTGTTCCTGTTCGTCTTGTACTTCTTGTCCCTGTTCTTCTTCCTGTTGTTTTCTGGAGTTTCTTCTTCTTCTTCTTCTTTCTCCTTCTTCTTGTTCCGGTTCTTCTTGTTCTTGTTCTTATTCCTGTTTTGTTTTGTTTCTTCTTCTTCTTCTTCTTCTTCTACAGCATCGTTTCACGACCGTAGGGGCAACAATAATGATGTGGCAACCAGTTTTTTTCAGATTATTTGTCAACACCAAACGACAAAAATAAATAAATAAATAAAAATAAAGAGGATAAAAAACGTACTCACCAAACTGTGAAACAGTGCGGGCATCACATCACCATTTGTCAGCTCGGGCAATGAGGACTGTTGGCAGCAAGGCGACACACACACACAGCTCGCTGGTTTGGTTTTTGTCAGAGGCGGGGACGCTCCTCGGATTTGAATAATGAAAGACCTCGGCTGCTACAGGCTGTCGTGCTAATTGGACCCTCCCCTCTCTCTCTCTCTCTCTCTGACCGTCACTGTGGAGTAGGACGGAGACAATCTGTTGGTCCCAGGTTTTGATGGCGAGTGAGTGAGTGAGAGAGAAGGAGAGAGAGAGAGAGAGAGAGAGAGATAGTGTGTGTGTATGTGTGTGAGGGAGAGAGAGAGAGAGAGAGATTGAGAGAGCTGTAGTGGAAATGGGAGGCGATGGCTGTGATCAGTTGTTTAAACGTATTTACAAAAATCTGAGGGAGAGAGAGAGAGAGAGAGAGAGAGATACGGATACGGATACGGATGTTTTATTCAATATAGGCCATGGCCCCTCATGAAGGGGTGGTGTAAACAAACATTACAGAGGTAATATATTCGGATATGTAACATAACACAGTTTTAACCTGAAAATCAGAAAAACAGTCATTATCTGCATTTAGTCTTGTTCACACATAATAACAAAAAAGCGGAAAACTAGCACACACTCAACTGCATATTGTATTTCTAATCTTTAAGGCTTTATATAAGTAAATTGCTAGCTGTTTATTAACGTGTTCCTTAGTGGATGACATAAGCAAATACAGTCTGAACAAGGAGGGTGCCTATGAAATTTTGAAGGTATCAGCTGATTTCTGAGATCGAGAGAGAGAGAGAGAGGACAAGATCTCCAGAATAGTGCGGACAAAACACAAGAAAAAGAACAAGTATTAACATAGCTCACATTGCAGAGATCTAAAGTTCTATATCTAATATCTAATACTGCATCTGTTTCGTGATAACATTTGTCGAAAGTCTTACAAACACAAATAACAAATACAGGGAGACAAGAGGATACCCAACCCTGTTCCAAGTTCTTTGGGCAGCAATATTTCGTCATCATTTTTGTCTGTCTGTCTGCCTGCTGTCCCATCTCCTTGCATCGTATCAGTGAAACCACATTTACCGCCCCTCAATCCAGATACATCCAGAAGGAAAATGCAACTGTTTTGTAGGTGTCTCAGGCTTTGACCCACAACCTACATACCTGCTGGAACAGTTCTGTGCGGCGCCGCAGTGACTCTTTACAGAGAAGAAGAAGAAGAAGAAGAAGAAGAAGAAAAGTGTCGTATTCTTGTGGGATTATAAGCCTTTATTCCGTGTTTAACAAGGTCTCAATCATATGTATACATAACACAAAAACACCACCCCACACCACAAAGCTAAATAACACAATAAACCACACAACACAAAAACAACATACCGCACCACACACCAGACCACGCCACAACACACCACACAACGTACAACACAATACAACACAACACGACACGACAAGATAAGACACGACACGACACGACACGACACGACACACAAACAAACACGACACGACACAAACAAACACGACACAAACCGACACGACACGACACAAAACAGAGCGACACAACACGACACAATCCAATGCAACACAGCACGACACTTCACGACACGACATGACACGAAATGTTACAGCACGACAGGACATAAACCAACACGACATGACACATTAGGACACGACACACGTTACAACACGACACGACACATTACGACACGACACACGTTATAACAAGAGAGGACACACAACAACACGACACAAACCAACTCGACACGACATGATACGATACGACACAACACGACACGACGCAACACAAACTAATACGAAACGACACAAACTAACACAACACGACACAAACTAACACAACACGACACAAACTAACACAACACGACACAAATCAATACGACACGACACAAACTAACACAACACGACGCAAATCAATACGACACGACACAAATTAACACAACACGACACAAGCCAATACAACACAACACAAACCAACACAACACGACACGAACCAATACAACACGACACAAACCAACACGACACGAAACGAACAAACACAACACGACACGAACCAACACGACACGACACAAACCAAAACGACACGACACAAACCAATACAACACGACACAAACCAACACGACACGACACAAACTAACACAAAACGACACAAACCAACACGACACGACACAAACCAACACGACACGACACAAACCAACACGACACGACACAAACCAACACAACACGACACAAACCAACACAACACGACACAAACCAAAACGACACGACACAAACCAATACAACACGACACAAACCAACACGACACGACACAAACCAATACAACACGACACAAACCAATACAACACGACACAAACCAACACGACACGACACAAACCACCACGACACGACACAAACCAACACAACACGACACGACACGACACGACACCACACAACACGACACGACACGACACGACACGACACAAACCAACACGACACGACACAAACCAACACGACACTACACGAACTAACACGACACAACACAACACAACACAACACAACACAACACAACACAACACAACACAACACAACACAACACAACACAACACAACACAACACAACACAACACAAACCAACACGACACGACACAAACCAACACGACACAACACAACACAACACAACACCAAACGACACAACACGACACAAACCAACACAACACAACACGACACGACACGACACGACACCACACGACACGACACGACACGACACGACACGACACGACAACCCTCTGGTTCACTGAAGGGAGGGAGATGTAACTTTCCACGAACTGTGGGAATCGAACCCAGGCCCCTGTCAGTGCCCGGTGGTGTCAGAGCGGGAGAACAGCTAATTATTGCGCTGACACCCCAATTACCTTAATTATGTTGACGTTCATTATGCTGACAATGTGGCCTTTTCCCCGAGGCAGGACACACCGTGCCAAGTAGAAAAAAACTAACTAAAAAAAAAAATTAAAAAAAAAAATTTAAACAAAAAAACTATATGGGCTATTTTGCTTTCACCCATCACTATCCGTCTGTCTTCTGTTGCCCTCTGTATCTCTGTCTCTCTCTATCTATGTGTGTGTGTGTGTGTGTGTGTGTGTGTGTGTGTGTGCGTGCGTGCGTGTGTGTGTGTGTGTGTGTGTGTGTGTGTGTGTGTGTGTGTGTGAAAGAGAGAGAGAGAGAGAGAGAGAGAGAGAGAGAACTCAGAACGTTTTTTATTCGAGGATTAAGATTTTAGGCATAACCTATTCTTTCAATCTGTCCTTGCTAATCTACATCTATTACAAATAGCACACACATAAATGAAGGGAAAAGGTATTCATGCAGAAGGACGTACATAATGAAAGAACACACACACACACCCCCACCCACACACACACACACACACACACACACACACGCCCCCGCACCCCCTCCCCTCTCTCACACACAGGCACCCCCAATGCCCCCCACCCACACTCCCGCCCCCACAGAGAGAGAGAGAGAGAGAGTAAGAGAGGAGAGAGAGAAAGGGAGAGAGAGAGAGAATGTGGTGATTATTGTCTCTGACATAGAGAGAGAGAGAGAGTGAATATGAAAGAAAAGATGGAGGGAGAATGATGTCAGAGACAATAATCATCACATACTTGCCAGAAGACAACACTCTCGTTGCCATGGGTTCTTTTTCAATGCGCCGAGTGCGTGCTACACACGGTGACCTCGGTTTATTCTGACCCGAAAGACTAGACGCTCAGTTTGATTTTCCAGTGAATCTTGGGAGAAAGGGCAAGGGCGGGAATCAAACACAGACCCTCACAGACTCTCTGTACTGGCAGATGTGCGTCTTAACCATGCTGCCGCCTTCCTTCCAATTCAAATTTCAGTTTGAATAAACATCTTGAGATATATATGTACAAAGACAAAACTCAGGCTTGCCGATAGAGATCACATAGTGGAGTGAATACGACGTGTCAATCATGTAATACTTTCAATAGGACGCGTCAATCATGTAGTACTTTCAATAGGACGTGTCAATCATGTAGTACTTTCAATAGGACGTGTCAATCATGTAGTACTTTCAATAGGACGTGTCAATCATGTTATACTTTCAATAGGACGTGTCAATCATGTAGCACATTCAGTAGGACGTGTCAATCATGTAGCACTTTCAATAGGACGTGTCAGTCATGTAGCACTTTCAATAGGACGTGTCAATCATGTTATACTTTCAATAGGACGTGTCAATCATGTAGCACTTTCAACAGGACGCGTCAGTCATGTAATACTTTCAATAGGACGTGTCAATCATGTAACACTTTCAATAGGACGTGTCAATCATGTAACACTTTCAATAGGACGCGTCAGTCATGTAGCACTTTCAGTAGGACGTGTCAATCATGTACCACTTTCAACACGACGTGTCAGTCATGTAGCACTTTCAATAGGACGTGTCAGTCATGTAATACTTTCAATAGGACGTGTCAATCATGTAGCACTTTCAATAGGACGTGTCAATCATGTAGCACTTTCAATAGGACGTATCAGTCATGTAGCACTTTCAACAGGACGTGTCAATCATGTAGTACTTTCAATAGGACGTGTCAATCATGTAGCACTTTCAATAGGACGTGTTAATCATGTAGCACTTTCAATAGGACGTGTTAGTCATGTAGCACTTTCAATAGGATGTATCAATCATGTAGCACTTTCAATAGGACGTGTCAATCATGTAGTACTTTCAATGGGACGTGTCAATCATGTAGTACTTTCAATGGGACGTGTCAATCATGTAGTACTTTCAATAGGACGTGTCAATCATGTAGTACTTTCAATGGGACGTGTCAATCATGTAGCACTTTCACGGAGGATGAACTGCATATTGCTTTGTGCTGTCGAGCTCTTGGTGACGTAATGAAGGGTGTTCCATCTAAATACTGGTAACATCCGTGAGCCTGTACTTCGTCTAATTTCATCCACTAGACAATGTGACTCACGTAATGTATTTCTGTCATTAAAAAAACCAATTCAAACTAAAATAAAATGTGACACCGTAGCATGGATTATAATAATAACAATACAATGGATATTTATACAACACACTATCCAGAAATCTGCTCTAGGTGCTTTACAAAAACGCTTTTGTTAACATAAATCATATCTATGTTACATACACATACCAAAATGTGACTACACACACACACACAGACACACACAGACACAGACACACACACACACACACACACACACACGCTGCATACATACATTTTAACATACATGTGTATCTAACAGCTACCCTAACACATACGCACACATAGGCCGGCACAAACTTACATAAACACACGCACACGCACACACAATACACATTCATATACATGCATGTAGTTATGTACACATACATATGTATACACACATAGTCAAGCACAACGCAAAGGAAGTGGACCTGCCACAATTGAACTTATTGCTGAGGGAAAGGGTGAGTTTTGAGACGAGATTTAAAACTAGCTTTTCACTACTGTATCGATCAGTTCAGTTCATTTAGTCTTTCAACGGTCATGAACGCTGTTTTCCTGATGAGTGAATCGTTCTCTTTCTCACTCTACTCCTTTTGGATTTCAGAAAAGCACGTTTGGTTTAAACAGTATTGTATTTGAAAGAAAAGCACGCGTTTGGTTTTCATTTACAGTCGTTGGTAACGACCGCTCTCTGTCTGTCTGCCTGTCTGTCTCTCTCTTTCTCTCTCTGTGTGTCTCTCTCTGTCTCTCTCTGTCTCTGTCTGTCTGTCTGTCTGTCTGTCTGTCTGTCTGTCTCTCTCTCTCTCTCTCTCTCTCTCTCTCTCACTGTGTTCTTCCATTACTCATATCGAGAACAATAAGATGATATATTCACCCCCATCACTCGTCCTTCAAATTCACGACCTCACCCACAATGTGTATAAGGCCAAAGGGCCGGCAACAACACAAAGGCCACACACCCCGCATGCAGCAGCTGGCAGGGTCCATCAACCCGTTCCCAGACTGGGCAGTAATTACCTCCCCCTTGCTGCTTGACGACCACTGAGGAAACGCTCTGTATCCTGCTGACAGCAATGGGTAGTTGTCTCTCAACCAACAAATCGTCCACGGCTGTTGACAACAGTGGAGCAATGACCCATTGGTATCGCGCCCGGCAAGGGACAAGGGAGCGAGTGTTCGATTCGATTCCCATTGCGGACCGAGATATTGTTTCCTCATCCTCCTTCCATTAGACCTGTAGTGGTGGTCTGGGTGCTAGTTATTCTGGTGAGACTATCAACCAAGGTCCCATGCCGCACGTTAAAGAACCCATGGCAACGAAAAGATTATCCCTGGCGAGATTGTGAAGAAAAATTCACTTCTGTTGACTTGCTGGTGATCACTGCCGCAAGTGCAAGCTTGGAACGTCTGTTGTTTTTATCATCCACAGGACTGTCATATAGACTGCAGGATTTTAAAACGTGCTCCCCCCCCCCCCACCCCCCCACCCCACCCCCACTACCTGCGAACCCCCCACCCCCACCACCCCCCACCTCATGTGCGGTCACATACAAAAAGGGTTCGAGCACTACCACGTTTGCACATCTGTTGTGCTGGCGACTGTCAAACGACGGAAGATGGCATGGTTTGGTCATGTCATACGACATAACACCCTCTCCAAAACCATCCTGCAAGGGACTGTAGAGGGAGGGCGCAGACGGGGGCGGAAGAGAAAGAGCTGGTCCGACAACGTCAAGGAATGGACCAAAATGACGATGCCAGATCTCCTCACGACAGCTGCCAACAGAACGGCGTGGCGAGCTATGACATCTTCCTCATGTCCCCCCAACGACCTCAGCGGTCAAGGGAATGAGTGAGTGAGTGAGTGTGCTGTTGGAAAAAAACAACATCTTCTTTCATCCCACCAGGCGCCAGTGCCGGGGATAAAAAAAACCCAGGACCCTCAGATTGAAAGTCCAAACCATTGCCACAGTCCTGAGTGACTGTTGGTGAAATGTATCCAGCGTGTGCAAAGTTTCAGACCTTTTCTGACAATCTAGGGAGCAGAAGCTTTCTCCGGTGACATTCACCATTAAGGGATCTGCTGCCGTGTCTTGTTACACAGTTTGATGTCAGAAGGCCCCAGACTGCCGCCGCCATAATGGCTGACTCCCTCGGAAGTGAATCATTGTTCTGCCCAGACCTGTCCTTTTCTCTCACCCCCACCCCCATACCCTCCCCCACCCCCTTCCCACCCTCCACCCTGCATTCATGGCAGACTGCTGGCTGTCATAATAACGACGCTACGTGAAGTCACAACGTAACAGTCTGTCAACAGTAACGGCGCTACGTGAAGTCACAACGTAACAGTCTGTAAACAGTAACGACGCGACGTGAATTACATCGTAACGCATTCTATATATATACAATCACGGCGCTACGTGAAGTCACAACGTAACACCCTGTAAACAGTAACGACGCGACGTGAAGTCACAACGTAACAGTCTGTAAACATTTACGACGCGACGTGAATTACATCGTAACGCATTCTGTGTGCAGTCACGGTGCTACGTGAAGTCACAACGTAACAGTCTGTAAAAGTCACGACGCGACGTGAATTACATCGTAACGCATTCTGTATGCAGTCACGGTGCTACGTGAAGTCACAACGTAACAGTCTGTAAACAGTAACGACGCGACGTGAAGTCACAACGTGACACTGTCTGTAAACAGTAACGACGCGACGTGAAGTCACAACGTGACACTGTCTGTAAACAGTAACGACGCGACGAGAAGTCACAACGTAACAGTCTGTAAACAGTAACGACGCGACGTGAAGTCACAACGTAACAGTCTGTAAACAGTAACGACGCGACGAGAAGTCACAACGTAACAGTCTGTAAACATTCACGACGCGACGTGAACAACATCGTAACGCATTCTGTATACAGCCATGGCGCTACGTGAAGTCACAACGTAACAGTCTGTAAAATTCACGACGCGACGTGAATTACATCGTAACACATTCTGTAAACAGTAACGGCGCTACGTGAAGTCACAACGTAACACAGTCTGTAAACAGTAACGGCGCTACGTGAATCACAACGTAACACAGTCTGTAAACAGTAACGGCGCTACGTGAAGTCACAACGTAATACAGTCTGTACACAGTAATGACCATACGTGAATCACAACGTAACACAGTGTGTAAACAGTAACGACGCTACGTGAATCACAACGTAACACAGTCTGTAAACAGTAACGACGCTACGTGAATCACAACGTAACACAGTCTGTAAACAGTAACGGCACTACGTGAAGTAACAACGTAACACAGTCTGTAAACAGTAACGGCGCTACATGAATCACAACGTAACACAGTCTGTAAACAGTAACGGCGCTACGTGAATCACAACGTAACACAGTCTGTAAACAGTAACGGCGCTACGTGAAGTCACAACCTAACACAGTCTGTATACAGTAATGACCATACGTGAATCACAACGTAACACAGTCTGTAAATAGTAACGGCGCTACGTGAAGTCACAACCTAACACAGTGTATATACAGTAATGACCATACGTGAATCACAACGTAACACAGTCTGTAAACAGTAACGACGCTATGTGAATCACAACGTAACAGTCTGCAAACAGTAAGGGTGCAATGTGAAGTCACAACATAATGCAGCCTGTCTCGTGATTGATGAAAGTTCGTTGGGGTTTATCATTAAATTTGATATGCGTCAGTGTGTGAATGTTTGCATGCATGCACACGTTATTTTCATCTGTCTACAACTGTCTTTTTATCCCTCTCTGTCTCTCAGTCTATGCGTGCGCGCGTGTGTGTATGTGTGTGTGTGTGTTTGTCTGTCTGTCTGTATCTGTCTTTATACCTCTACCTCCGTTCCAGGAAAAGTGATCGGGCCCATCATTGTCTATACATTATGCATATCTGTGTGGGCTCTTTTTTGTTGTTGTTGTTGTTTTGTTTTTGTTTCCTTTTCAACACACAGACAGTATTCAGCATATCGGCTGACTTTCCCCATTTTTTTCAACAACATCCAGAACCAGGAGCCATCGTCAGCCAGCCAGGAAGAACATTTCCATTTGTGATAACTCACTCCAGGACAGTATGTCTCTTCATTTCGTACACACGCGAACTCTATCCCTCACATTCGCACTCGAGTGTGTGCGCGCCTTGTGAGATACATATGCGCTCGCGTTGTTATTATGCGTTCACGTCAAACACACGCATACATTCATACAAACACACGCGCGCGCGCGTGAGCGCGCACACACACACACACAGAGAAATACACACATATACACACACGCGCTCGCGCGCGCGCACCCACACACACGCACAAATTCACACACACACGCGCACACAGGCGCACGTGCATACGTGCTACATACGCACATACACAAACACACGCAAACGGACACACACACACACACACACACACACACACACCCCACATACGCACTGTTATCATCATGATCATCATAATCATCATCATCACCATCATCACCATGCCACACTCGAGCGTTCCAGGCAGCAATCACTCTCACGCTTCGACCTGATACCCCCCCTCCCCTGCCCACCCCACCCCACCCGTCCCCCCCACCCCCATCATCCCCACCCCCTCCCTCCTTCACCCCCCCACAGCCACCATCATCTCAGCACGGCTGCTCTGCAGCAAGCATCGTGGTGGGCCCTAATGAATCGATGATTAGATGTCTATTGAATTCCCATCAGTTGTGCATCGCTTCGCAGCTCTCGCCCCCGCTCGGTGTACCAGTGCAGGGAGGTACTGGCGTCTGGATCGACTGTAATTCTATTGGTCTTTAATAGATTCACGGGGGGGCGGGGTGTGTGTGTGGGTGAGGGGGAGGGGAGGGGCGGGGGGGCGGGTGGAGGGGGGATTTGGGGGGGGGGGGGTGCAAAAGAGAAGTTATGTTAAAACCAACGAAAATAAAATAAATCAATAAACATAACAAAATAAATTCTTCTTCTTATTATTATTCGTTCGTGGGCTGCAACTCCCACATTCACTCGTATGTACACAAGTGGGCTTTTTACGTGTATGACCGTTTGTTTGTTTTTTACCCCGCCATGTAGGCAGCCATACTCCGTTTTCGGGGGTAACAAATAAATGAATATGATAGATAAATAAACGGACGTATCAGCCGATAGATAAATAAACAAATAAACAAATGGATGAATAAGTTGATAGATAGATAAATAAATGGATTGATAAATAATATATGAATATTTTTTTTAAGTGAATAAATAAATAAATAAAAGCAAATAAACAAATGAATGAATAAATAAACGAATGGATAAATAAACAAATAACTAAACAAACAAACAAACAAATTAAATAGTAAATAGATAAATAGATGAACAGATAAATAAATAACTAAATAAATGAATGAATATTATTAACTATGCACACTTAGTCCGGTAAACACAAAGAGACATCACAGCGTCTGAATGATTACGACAACACACTTTTTATAACAATTTTTTTTTTTTTATCTACTTAATGTACTGATTTTTTCTATCTCTATCTCCACGCCAAAGACGTGGAACAAGCTTCCTCATAACCTCCGTCATTCTGATTCCCTCGCATCTTTTAAATCTCGTCTCAAAACTCATCTTTTCCCTCAGCAATAATTTCAGTTGTGGCATGTCCACTTCCTTTGCGTTAGCTGTGCTTGACTATGTGTGTATACATATGTATGTGTACATAACTACATGCATGTATATGAATGTGTCGTGTGTGTGTGTGTGTGTGTTTATGTAAGTTTGTGCGTGCCTATGTGTGCGTATGTGTTGAGGGTAGCTGTTAGGTACACATGTATGTTAAAATGTATGTATGCATTATGTGTGTGTGTGTGTGTGTGTGTGTGTGTTGTCACATTTTGGTGTGCGAATGTAACATTGATGTAATGTGTTATGTAAATAAAAGTGTTTCTGTAAAGCACCTGGAGCAGATTTCTGGATAGTGTGCTATGTAAGTATCCATTGTTATTATTATCTTGGCTGTTCTTTTCGTGATTTCTGTCTAGTGAAATTAGCATGGAGAAAATACAAACAAATAACTGTAAAATAAGATGAAACAAAATGAAATGAATATAAAAGGAAATTAGCAAATAATGAGGCGAGGAGACGATATGATTAACAAATAGTAAAGAGTGGTAACTCTCTCCATTACACAAGGTACACAACTTCAAGTCAGTGATGCTTACGCTACCGATTCAGCTAGCACACAGACAAATAAAAGGTACATTGGAACAAACCCAGACACTTCCAAAAAAGGAAGCGCCGGGCCTGTCCTTATACCAAATAAATATACAGCAGCAGCAGCAGCATCAAAAACAATTAAAACACCTGCAGCAGACTCTGTCTGTATCAGCCTCTGTTTTCCTGTCCGTCTGTCTGTCTGTCTCTGTGGCTGTCTCTGTCACTGTCTCTGTGTCTGTCTCAGCCTCTGTCTTTCTGTCCGTCTGTCTGTCTCTGTGTGTCTCTGTGGCTGTCTCTCTACCAATCTCTCTCTCTGCCTCTTCTTCTGTCTCTCTCTGCAATTCCATTCATGACGCCCCCCTCCCCCACGCCCCCCCCCACCCCCCCGCACCCCCTCCTCCGCCCCCCTCCTTTTTTTTTTTTTTTTTTTTTAATTCCCCCATTCACCTGTCATCACGGGCGCACCAATGCTCTCCCTTTGTGTGTGCCTTTTTTTTTACTCAGCCTTTCTTTTGTCCTCTTTCGTTTTGTGATAGTCGTTCCAGTGTGTCACTGTTTCTTTCACGCATTGTCTGCTTGGAGAAAGGGAGAGGGGTGAGTGAGAAAAGAGAGGCGCTGGTTTATTCATTGCAGCAGAGGGTGGTTTATTTATCACTTCATGAAAAGACAATTGTATGTGAGTGAATACTGTTTGAATGTTGAATGACAAAAAAACTGAAACGTTTGTGTGTGTGTGTGTGTGTGTGTGTGTGTGTGTGTTCCTGATAATGGTCTATTAATACATGTCTTTCTTTACTGTGTGCTCAGATTGACGTCTTTCGTGTGCCCATGTATTCTGGGGAATTATGTTTCTATCAATGCGTGAAAACGTTTTCTTCTTTCTTTGTACCCCAGGGCATACCAATTCTTATTCCCCTTGTTAACTGGAAGTTCGATTCTCTCTCTCTCTCTCTTTATTTCATTCTCTCTCTCCCTGCCTGTCTTTATTTCCCTTTATCTCTCTCTCTTCCTCTGCTGTTACTTTCATAACAGGGCATACGGGGAATATTCCCAGAAGAACAGTTTGATAACATGGTATATGAGGAATGTTCCCGGAAGAAAAGTTCATCACAGACTACATGAGAAATACTCCGGGAAGAAAAGTTCATAACAGGGTACATGAGAAATACTCCAGGAAGAAAAGTTCACAGCCGAGTACATGAGAAATACACCAGGAAGAAAAGTTCGTCACAGAGTACATGAGAAATACTCCAGGAAGAAAAGTTCGTCACAGAGTACATGAGAAATACTCCAGGAAGTAACGTTCATAACAGAGTACATGAGAAATACTCCAGGAAGAAACGTTCATAATACAGTACATGAGAAATACTCCAGGAAGAAACGTTCATAACCGAGTACATGAGAATACTCCAGGAAGAAAAATTCGTCACAGGGTACATGAGAAATACTCCCGGAAGAAACGTTCATAATACAGTACATGAGAAATACTCCAGGAAGAAAAGTTCGTCACAGGGTACATGAGAAATACTCCCGGAAGAAACGTTCATAACAGGGTACATGAGAAATACTCCCGGAAGAAACGTTCATAATACAGTACATGAGAAATACTCCCGGAAGAAACGTTCATAATACAGTACATGAGAAATACTCCAGGAAGAAAAGTTCGTCACAGGGTACATGAGAAATACTCCCGGAAGAAACGTTCATAACAGGGTACATGAGAAATGTTCCCGGAAGAATGAACTTCTCCTTTGAGACATGCATAGTCTTTAAGCTTCATGCCCGCCCAGATAAGCTTTTTTTTCTTCTTTTTTTTTTTCTCAAGGCCTGACTAAGCGCGTTGGGTTACGCTGCTGGTCAGGCATCTGCTTGGCAGATGTGGTGTAGCGTATATGGTTTTGTCCGAACGCAGTGACGCCTCCTTGAGCTACTGAAACTGAAACTGAAACTGCCCGCCCAGAATGCTCAGAATTGGTTGGTCTGCTGCATCATTGCCCGGAGGCCTGTTTCTTGGAAAGCTGTGGCACACAAGGCCAGGTCTGTATTCTCCCAGGTGTATGTTCCCCCCCGGGTGATGTATGTTTCAACAATCATACATTTTGGGGGTTGTGGTCAGTGATCATAAGTGGTCAGTATCGATCAGCGAACGAAACCGAAATGTCAGCAATGGTCAACACTATTCTGTAGTGCTCAGTCAACGGTCAACACCATTCTGTAGTGCTCAGTCAACGGTCAACACCATTCTGTAGTGCTCAGTCAACGGTCAACACCATTCTGTAGTGCTAAGTCAATGGTCAACACTAATCCGTAGTGCTCAGTCAATGGTCAACACTAATCCGTAGTGCTCAGTCAACGGTCAACACCATTCTGTAGTGCTTAGTCAACGGTCAACACTAATCCGTAGTGCTAAGTCAATGGTCAACACTAATCCGTAGTGCTCAGTCAATGGTCAACACCATTCTGTAGTGCTCAGTCAACGGTCAACACCATTCTGTAGTGCTCAGTCAACGGTCAACACCATTCTGTAGTGCTCAGTCAACGGTCAACACCATTCTGTAGTGCTCAGTCAATGGTCAACACCATTCTGTAGTGCTCAGTCAACGGTCAACACCATTCTGTAGTGCTCAGTCAACGGTCAACACCATTCTGTAGTGCTCAGTCAACGGTCAACACCATTCTGTAGTGCTCAGTCAACGGTCAACACCGACCCGTAGTGCTCAGTCAACGGTCAACACCATTCTGTAGTGCTCAGTCAACGGTCAACACCATTCTGTAGTGCTCAGTCAACGGTCAACACCATTCTGTAGTGCTCAGTCAACGGTCAACACCATTCTGTAGTGCTCAGTCAATAAACGCATTTAGTGGGAAAAAAAAGTCTCAATACTGAAAAACCGTCACTAAACGATACAATCTGATCAGCTGAATGGTGGTCAGAAAAGTGCTTAGCAGTGGTCAGTGGTAATCAGCCAGTGTATCATAATGATGCATATTAGTGACACAACAACGCAACCTGGACAATTCTGTGTTGCGGCCAGTAGTGATCATCAGTTGCAAACAGTGGTCAGTGCTGATCAACAGTCGTCAAGAGTGGTCACCTAATGATTAAAGACGTCATAAAACTGCATAAACGTCGCACATTGAAGACTTTCAGTGGTCAGCAGTCGTCAGAGGTCAAACACTTAGCAAGTATAAATACAGGCATATTAAAATTTTGATATATTGTAAGATTTATTTTGGACTTTCTGAAAATGATTCCTGTTGCATTGTTGAAAAGAAAAATCATCAGAAAGCAGTTATGAATTGCAGTATATATATATATATAATAAAACAATGCACTTACTTTACAAAATGACGCGATCTGAGCACTTTGGGTTGTGGTCAATAGTTGGTCATTAGTGGTTCCAGAACAACAGGAACATAACACCTGATGGAAGTTAGACGTGGCTGAAAGAAAATCTGGAGGACCATGGAACATCGGGCCGGCCCCGTCCACTGGGGTCTGTCTGGGAGTGGGCAGAGTTCACTTCGTCCATCTGATCCATGGGTCTGAGGCCTGCAGGAAGGCAACGGCTGACACTGGACCTCCCTGTAGAATGTCACATATACATACATACATACATACATGCATACATACATACATACATGGGTATGCGAAGAGAAAGACGCTCTCTCTCTCTCTCTCTCTCTCTCTCTCTCTCTCTCTCTCTCTCAGAACAACGGCAGATGTGTAAGTCGGCCAGAGTGTTAATGTCTTCACCGTTGGAAAATGAATAAAGATTCATTCATTCATTCTCTCTCTCTCTCTCTCTCTCTCTCTCACACACACACACACACACCTCTCTCTTTCCCTCTCAACTCTCTATCTCCTCTCTTTCTCTCCTCTCTCTTTCTATCTCTCTCCCCTCTCTCTCTGTCTCTTTCCCTTTCATCTCTCTTTCTCTGTATCTATATCCCACCCTTTCTATTCATTTTCTCTCCTTCTCCCCTCTGTACCCCCCCCCCCCTCTCTCTCTCTATCCTCCCCACCTCTCTCTCTCTCTCTGGAAGCGAGTGAACTGCTATCCCAGCGGCAGGACACATGCTGTTTGCACTGACATTTTTATCGCCATTTGTGGCGTGTTTTGACGCCAGGTTTGGCACATCAATTGCAGAACAATCATGGCTTCCTTTGGAAGTGCCACACGGGTTGATTGTGGCTTCATGTTGACGAGGGGAAGAAAAAAAAAAAGTTTCCGCGTCGCTGTTTTCACGCTTCGACGACGCTTGGACGGTGTCAGATTGACCCCCCCCCCCCCCTTACCCAGCCCCCCCCCCCCCCCCCCCCCCCCCCCCCCCCCCCCCCTGTGATCTGGGTTCGTTGTGGACATTGAAAGTAACCCAGACATTAATCCCTGCAAGAACAGCTCTCTCTCTCTCTTTCTGTCTCTCTCTCTCTTTCACACACACACACACACACACACACACACACACACACACACACACGCGTATTTACACATACTCACTCTCACTATGTAAGAATTCAGAACTCAGAACTGTTTTAATGTAAGACCACCGACCTGTATACATATGAATGCACGTGTTGTGCACACACACACACACACATGTGAAAACCAAACCGTGAGTGTTATGAACAACAACATGTTAGAAAGAAGAAACTGATGATATAACCAAGCTAAATTAAAAGCTAAGGGTAATTTAGAAACACGTCTTTCATTTAAGACTGAGCGCTTTCTGCACCCTGCTTTAACTCACTCAGTACGGCCAGACCTCTGTTCTCTACACAGACCCCTCGGATGTCCAGTTGGTGCCTGAATGACCCAACCTTTAGATTCCGTCGTCAGAATTGTGGTATTCTTTGTCAACATTCACCTCTTCAGTATAAGAGCCTTCCACTTGCAATATTTTGATGATGGTAATTGGGGTGAAACCCTGTTAACGTCATCTCTTTCGCCGTTCGTATGGAGAGAGTTAAAAGCTAAGGGTAATTTAGAAACACGTCTTTCATCAAAGACAGCGCTTTCTGCACTCTGCTTTAACGCATAAAAGATAAACATTGCTACATATCTTGTCACGATGCTGTTAACATTTTGAAGCAAATGGGGTAATAGGGGAATCCTTAAATTTTGCATATGCTTGGATAAGTATTTCTTTCACGATGAGAGAACTCAGAACTCAGAACTCAAAATGTTTGGGGTTTTTTTATTCAAGGATTAAGATTTTAGACATGGCCCATTCTTCCAATCTGTCCTCGCTAATCTACATCAGTTACAACAGCACATTCATTTTAATGAAAAGGGGAGAAAGAGAGCATTAAAAAAAAGTCCTGCAAAAAGAATATGATAAAGAACAGACACACGACCACACACACACACACACACACACACACACACACACACACACAGATGAATGAGAGAGAGAGAGAGGGGGGGGGAGGGAGAAATATGTCATCAGTATCGACAACCGGATGACTAAAGAGATAGACAGAAAGACAGACACAGAGACAGAGAGAGACAGACAGACAAACAGGGAAACAGACAGACAGACAGACAGTGGCACACAAACATACAATCATCGAAGTAAGAGAAAGGAATAGTGTTCAGATAACGGATCGACACAAAAGGGAATTCACTCCCCCCCCTGACCCCCCCCCCCCCACACACACACACACACACACACACACCCCACAGTTCAGTCTTTCAAAACAGGTGACACGGCCCTGTTCAGTTTGTCGCAGACGGGCTGACAACTTCAGCTTTGTCGACAGACTATCTGGAGCAAAAGAGGCCTGCTGACATTGTCTCCGGCGACAAAATTTGGGCAGGCGACAATTTGGGGCGCGTAACCGGCGTGCCCTTCTCCTGTAAGCCTAAGCCTCTGGCCGAAATGGTCCGATGGAGCAGTTAGGACACCCCCCCCCCCCCCCCCCCCCCCCCGGGCCCCCCGCACCCCCACCTCCGCCCAACACTATTTCCCGTACACCCCTCAACACTAACCCCCCCCCCACACACACACACACACACACACAACACTATCCCCCTCACCAACACTATCCCCCTCCCCCCAAACACTATCCCCCCCGGCCTTGCCTCCCCAGAGCGAAAACAGATGTCAACGTTTCTATTTACCTTCTTTCCCCTGGGTGCCTGACTCAGTATAATCGTTATCAAACAGCATTAAACACATTGACTGGCATCTATCCCTCTCCCTGTCTCTCCATCTTCACCCCCCTTCTCCCTCCTCCCTCCCCTACCCCACCCCCACCCCCCTCTTTCCGTGTCGCGCTTTCTTCCACTCTCAATCTCTGTACCTTTCTTTCTCCTACTCTCTCTCTCTCTCTCTTTCTCTCTCTCTCTTTTCTTTTTCCCACTCTCTTCTTCTCACTATTATCTTTCTCTCTCTCCCTCTCACTCTCTCTCACTCTCACTCTCTCTCTCTCTCTCTCTTCCTCTCTCTGCCCCCTCTCTCTCTCCCTCTCCCTCTCTCTCCCCCTCTCTCTCTTCCTCTCTCTCTTCCTCTCTCTGCCCCCTCTCTCTCTCCCTCTCCCTCTCCCTCTCTCTGCCCCCCCCCCTCTCTCTCTCCCTCTCTCTCTCTCCATCCGACTCTCTCTCTCTCTCAATATCTCCCTCTCCCCCCCACCCCTCTCTCTCTCTCAATCTTTCTATATCATATTCCTCTCTTTCCTTCCCATACACACATACACGAAGGCAGGCACAGAAAGACAAGAGAAGAAGACCTGTCATGACAGACATGTAGCATTGTGCAGGCCGTCAGGACCTGACCTGTGTGTTGGACTGATGCCTGGGTCACTGTGACAACCACCCACCCACCCCCTCTCCCTGCTCTCCCCGTCTCCAGCCATCCACCACCCTCTCGCTTCTCTCCATCTTCCATATGGGTCAACGTAAACACTTTTCGTCCGTTTTTTTTCAGTTGAATGGCTCTGTGTGTCAGTCTGTCTCTGTCTCTTACTTTCTCTCTTTATTTCTTTTATAAACACACACACACACGCACACACACACACACACACACACACACACACACACAGAGCAGGTGTCCCGTTCAAATATTGGAGAACACAGCAGGGAAGATGAACATCAAAGCAAACGCCGTTCTTCCTGAAACAGCGAAATCCACGTGCCTGATGAGCCGATAGCGCAGTGCAGCAAACAGTGTCGGGGCTGTTCCCTGTGATGGCAGTGTCACCAGGTACACCATCAAGACAGGCCGCCATGGGACAATCTGTGCGGTGCTGGGTTTCTCATCAAATTCAACCACTTTCAGTTCAGTTTCAGTTTCGGATTATCAAGGAGGCGTCACCGCGTTCGGACAA
>NC_134886.1:2736348-2748848 GCF_041734735.1 Babylonia areolata
GGCCATTTTCCGACGTGGTACGGACACTTTCACTGGGGTGTCTATTCCTCGGTGACACCGGTGAGAAAACGTTTGTTTCTGACGCCCTGTTAGTTATGGCTCACGGAACAGTTTTACACTTGCAGTGACGGCCATTCACCGGTGATGCTGAGTGAGGGAAAACACACGGAACCAATGCACGTCCGCGAGCAATCGAGAACACAGACGCACGCACACACACATACACACACATACACGCAGGCGTACACGCAGCAACACACAGATTGGCATGGGCGCGTACGTGCATAAACACACGCACACACACATGCATACACACACAGATTGGCATGGGCGCGTACGTGCATAAACACACGCACACACACATGCATACACACAGACACACACGAATATACACACACGCACGCGCACAGACACACACACACACACACACACTTATGAACACACATACACACATGCACATACGTACAGACAGACAGACACACGCACATACACACACACACACACACACACACAATACACACACATACACACATGCACATACGTACACACACACACACACACACACACACACACACACACACACACAACACACACACACAACACACACATGCACATACGAACAGACAGACAGACAGATACACACACACACACACACACACACACACACACACACACACACACACACACACAGCACACACATGCACATACGTACACACACACACACACACACACACACACACACACACACACCAAAACACACACACACACACACACACACACACACACACACACACACACACACACACACACACACACACACACACACACACACATCACCCAAGTGGGAAACGCTGTCCGACGAAATGGAAGCCAGCGAACCGTGACTGGCGGTCAGCGGGACACGCAGGGCTGGGCAAAGTTCCCCCTTTGTAATGCAGGTTGTCAAACAGCACAACTTCATTAACCGGCCCCTCTCACAACTCGCCTTCAGTAAACAGCACCAGGGGATTCCCCTTCTTCTCCTTCAACAACTGTGCGGGTCTCCGTGACGCTACAAGTAGTATTGTAGTGGTCGGTGTGGGCTGGAGGGTGTGTGTGTGTGTTGGGGGGGGGGGGGGTACCTGAGCTTTTACCTCTATTCCACCCCCAAGTCTTTACACACACACACACACACACACATGTCACACACGCACATACATTCACACACGTGACCACACATATCCACACTCACAACCACTTTCACACTCCCACCTACGGACACCGGCAGACACAAACATATACGCATATATATATAGAGAGAGAGAGATATATAGATATAGATATATATGTGATATATATATATATATATATATATATATGTGTGTGTGTGTGTGTGTGTGTGGTCACAGCATTACCGTTTGTGTAGTGTTTAATACTGACGGACTTACTTCATTAGTCAGTCTTGTTCCTTAAGTTTGGAAATCTCCTTCTGATTTACTTTTCCTTATCTTCCTACGTTCAGTGATGTCTTTTCTCTATTTTTCTTTCTCTTTTCGTTGACAGTTCGCGCACGTGCAGACCATCAGTAGCGCTATCGTGGACACCTGGCCTCGGTGTGTGTTTCACCGGAAGCGCTGGGTCACGCTGACCATATGCATTGTTGGATTTGTGCTGAGACTTCCGTTGCTGAGATTGAACATAGTGAAAGCCTGTACACTGAGAGAAAAACACACAATCTTTTTTATGTATTGAGTGTAATTTCAAAATCTAATGTTTAAGATGAGACAGATCAGTTTAAAGCAAATTAACCACCACCTAGCATTAATTACAGATTAATTTCCCTTTTTTACTATCTGCACCAAAGACATGCACCAGAAATATAACTTCCATGCTTAGCAAAAGAAGTTCCTGTTTGAACAAAAAATGATGAAAATGACTGGTCTTTTTGTTGTGTCAGAATATCAGATCAAAGTGCCAAGTTTAGAGAATAAGAAAAATAAATAAATATAACAGTAAATTCAGTTTGCATATAATTTGGCTTCTTTTTAAAAAATTGTGCCCATCCCAGAGGTGTAATATTGTTTTAAACAAGATGACTGGAAAGAACTGAATTTTTCCTATTTTTATGCCAAATTTGGTGTCAGCTGACAAAGTATTTGCAGAGAAAATGTCAATGTTAAAGTTTACCACAGACTCAAACACACACACACACACACACACACACACACACACACACACACACACACACACAACCGAACACTGGGTTAAAACATAGACTCACTTTGTTTACACAAGTGAGTCAAAAATAACTGAAAAATTGTTGATCGATTGAATACATTTGATATTAAAATGTTTCCACTTTTAAATCATCCATTACAGGTAGATTTTCTACATGGTGCTTTAGTAAGTTGTGCGTGTTACTGTATGTGAATATTTTGTTCATTTCCATTATGAATCAAACTGTGGGAGTAAAACTGAAAACTTGTTAATACAGTTGTTTTTTTTGTTTTTTTTGTTGTTGTTTGTTTTGTGTTTGTTTTTTTTAATAAATAGAAACTGTGTTTGGGTTTATTTGCAAATATTAATGATATTTGTATTATCTACTAATTGTCAATATCCAGCATTTCACAAATAAATGTGGATATTGTCAATGCATTTTGTAACATACCTGTTGTATTCATCTAAAGTTGAATGCCTTTTGTTGGTTTGAGAAATGGGGAAAGAGATTGCATGGTTGCATTTCATGCGTGTATGAACCCTCACACACACACACACACACACACACACACACACACACACACACACAGACATATGCACACACATATTGTTTCATGTTTCCAAGATTTAGCCTTTAAAATCTTAGTGTATCTTACAAATTTTGTGCTGTATCAATGTTAAAAAAAAGACGTTTGCTAATCTTTTATATTTTCAATGCTGCTAGAAATATTTCAGTCTGAGTAAAAAGAATGGTTACTGTAATGTTCCTGTCGCTTTTTCCCATCGTTACTTTTGTGGTATTTTCTAAAACATAGTAGATTTCTTATTAGTATTTGTATTTCTTTTTATCACAGCATATTTCTCTGTGTGAAATTCGGGCTGCTCTCCCCAGGGAGAGCGCGTCGCTATAATACAGCGCCACCCATTTGTTTTGTATTTTTTCCTCCGTGCAGTTTCATTTGTTTTCCCTATCGAAGTGGATTTTTCTATAGAATTTTGCCAGGAACAACCCTCTTGTTGCCGTGGGTTCTTTTACGTGCACTAAGTGCATGCTGCACACGGGACCTCGGTTTATCGTCTCATCCGAATGACTAGCGTCCAGACCACCACTCAAGGTCTAGTGGAGGGGAAGAAAATCTATCTTGTATAGATTCTGCAAAAAAAAATGTTCTTGAAGTCCATTTTAAAACTATCAAGTGTGCTTCATTTAGAAACATATCTTCTCTGTAAATAGTAAAGAGTGCTAATTCTCTCCATTACACAATGGAGAGAGTCACCACTCTTTACTATTTGTTAATCATATCGTCTCCTGGCCTCATTATTTGTTAATTTCCAGTGGATAAACTACCGAGGCAACCATGTATTTGTTCTGTATTGTCCATGTGTTCTGTGTGGCTTATTCAGGATTAAAGAGGCTATGCCAGTCTTGAATAAAAGCTAATTTGTGTTTGCACATTTCTTCTGTCTTTGCTGCTGTGTGCACATGTCAAATGATTGGTATAAGGACAGGCCCGGCGCTTCTTTTTTGAGGAAGTGTCTGGGTTTGTTCCGATGTACCTTTTGTTTACCTGTGTGCTGGCTGAATTGGTAGCGTAGGCATCACTGACTTGAGGTTGTGTGCCTTGTGTAATGGAGAGAATTACCACTCTTTACTATTTGTTAATCATATCGTCTCCTGGCCTCATTATTTGTTAATTTATCTTCTCTGTATAACTGTTTTGAAGTTAGTATTACTCATATCATTTCACATCTCCATGTCACCTGCGTATATGGAATGGGATGATTGTTACACAAATGTTTCTTTGTTGAAAAGATCACGCAGTCTCATCCAAGAGATGCCCTGTTTCCATAAGATAATGTCTGTGCGAAGTTCCTTTTCCTGTTTGTTGAAACAAACACAGCATCATTTGAAAAAGCAATATCCACAGTATCATCAGACGATATTCCATGAAGCACTACTATTACATTGACATGTTTTGTTTGGGTGTTTTTTTCAATAGTTTTGCAGCAGTAGTAAAGTGAACACTGTGACAAGCACACATTATGTGTAGTTAATGTGGATGAGATTTTCACAAAGCATGTCATTTTCCCCTCTGACATTGTGTATTCTTTAGAATTCCAACCATCCTTGCTTTTCATTCATGTCAAATAAACACACCGTCAACTCTGCAGACTGAGCAGTTTTAATGCGGACTCTCCTGATAACCATCACTGCAGCAATTTAATTTAACCTAATTGTTAAAAAAAAGAAGAAGAAAAAAAAGAAATAAAACATCCGCTAGTGTATCACACTTCTAAAGGCCAAAACAAAGAACATGAAAATTTTATTGGTGCTTGTGATGCTTGGGGAAGCAATTGCGTGTTGTTGCTTGTGATGCTAGGGGAAGCAATTGCGTGTTGTTGCTTGTGATGCTAGGGGAAGCAATTGCGTGTTGTTGCTTGTGATGCTAGGGGTAGCAATTGCGTGTTGTTGCTTGTGATGCTAGGGGAAGCAATTGCGTGTTGTTGCTTGTGATGCTAGGGGTAGCAATTGCGTGTTGTTGCTTGTGATGCTAGGGGAAGCAATTGCGTGTTGTTGCTTGTGATGCTTGGGGAAGCAATTGCGTGTTGTTGCTTGTGATGCTAGGGGAAGCAATTGCGTGTTGGTGCTTGTGATGCTAGGGGAAGCAATTGCGTGTTGTTGCTTGTGATGCTAGGGGAAGCAATTGCGTGTTGTTGCTTGTGATGCTAGGGGAAGCAATTGCCTGTTGGTGCTTGTGATGCTAGGGGAAGCAATTGCGTGTTTCTTATGAATATGATTTTATTGTGATCATCGCTCCTCAGTGTCAGTGAGTACAGTTCTGGATAGCTTAGTTGATCCCGTCACAGCAACTGTAAGCCAGAGCGTGAGAATCGGCTGGACCGGACGGGTCCTAGTGTTTCAATGTTTGACCTGTTGTCACACTGATGAGAGGTTCGCGCATTGTTACGCACTATCGTGCACTCTCACCCTTTGTATCTGAAGACATCAGAATAGAGAACCTCTGTAAAACGACCCTTGTGTGAGGTGTCCATTCCCTTTTCCTCCCCCTCTTGTTCTTCCTTACCCTCTTGTGGAAAACGCTGTATCGAAGATAGAACCCACCCCAACAACTACAACATTTATAGTGATTATATTCACTTTCTTTACATTCCTCTCTCGATGGTTGGTTAAATGTCCAACATAAAAACTAAAAGCTATTCCACATGCTGATCATAATATCATGAGTAGGATCAGACACAGTGACTTTCCTTTGTCTTTCAAAGCACCTGTCTTTAACTGTTACATTATGAATTTCAACAGGCAATTGAAAACAGATCACAACTGAAATTGAAACATTACTTTGACAGATGTGTTAACAACTATGTAATCATATTTTTACAGGATGTTTTTTGGAACTGAGGAACATGTACCTATTTACATGTTTACCTGAACCCAGAGTTTTTTTGAACAAGTGTGTTTCCTCTTGTTCAACACCATTCTAATCACTATTTTTTTAGCTTTTCAAATTTGTTCTTTTATCTTTTCTATCATTGTTATAAATTACTTCAGCCAATCTAGCAATGTGATACAAGTCTAAACATGTGTAGAATCATCTACAAGTAAATAGCGTGGATGGACTTCACCTGATGGCCATCACCCTTTGTGGGGCTTGAAACAGACAGTTGATGAATACATAAACAGAAAAACAAATTATGCAAACTTTTACTTTTTCCCACTTAGTGATTTTCTACACTGAAAAAATAAACAACCTCAATACTCCATGCCTCAATGTGTTTCACACTGGCAAAATATTGCTGTACATCATAAGGAATGTATCATTCAAAATGAAATGCTTGTGATAAATGCAAGCAGCATACTTTTTTCTGACAATCAAAGCAACTGGAAGTGCTTCAAAAGACGAAGGGATGAAAAGGTTTTGGGGGAAGACAAGTGCATGGTCAGCATAAGACAAAGGCAGCAGCCAGCTGGATTAGTTGCCAATCAATCACAAGCCAAAAAACCCAAAGAACTTCTTGACGGGTTGTGCAACAAAGTCTACAGCCTTTGACAAGAATCCAGGTTCCTTTTTCTCAACAACTCTGGATTTCATTCTCTCCATCTCCTCTGCTCTGGCCCTCTCTCTTCTCCTCTCCTCCTCCCTTGCTCTTTGCCTTTCTCTTTCATAGGCCTTGTACTTTCTGTCCAGCTTTTCTTGTTCTTGACGTCTTTTCCTTTCATGCTCCTTTTGACGTCGTGCTTGTTCTTCTTCCATCCGTCTGCGTTCCCTTTTCAGCTGATCCACTTCCCTGCGTTGCTTTTCTGAGTTTTTCGCCTGTTGTCTGAGCTGTCTTTGCAAGTCCTCCTCTACTCTGCGTAAGCGCCTTTCTTCGTCCTGAACTTCTCTTTGTCGCTGACACTCCTTTTCTTCATATTCCTGGCGAGCCAGCTCTGCGGCAACTTCAGCATCCTTGGTGTGCCGCTCCAGCTCTTGGACGTATTTCTGGCGTTGGAGGTCCTTCTTGTCAAAGGCCTCCATGCGCTTGTTGACCTCCTCCTCCAAGCCCTCCCCGATCTTGCTGTACTTGGGACAGGTGTAGGGACGTCCTCTGTTGTTGGCCACCATCCTCTGTACCTCCTGCAGCAGGGTGTCAACCTGAGGCCCCGGGTCTGCAGCCATGTTGTTGAACAGCACACAGCGATGCCCGCATTCTTCAAACACTTCTCTCAGATTGTCTGGCATCTTTGGGGATCGTATCAGATTCTGCAGGGTCACCCCCTCCCTCTCGAGCTGGTCGCCGTGTGTGAAGAGGAGAATGACGTGGCGAGTGATGGTGTCGTCGAAGAGAGCCTTGAGACGACGGTAGGCAGCATACTCCTCCGGCGTGAACCTTCCGACCTTGATGACGTAGAGGATGGCATGTGGGCCAGGGTGCATGCCCACTACGGCCTGCACAATGATGGTGCAGATTTCTTCATGGGTCTTGTTGGTGTCATACAGGCCTGGAGTGTCCATGATCTGCACACACACATAAAAGTAATCCTTTAGGTTTCATGACAATAAAATGTATTCTATTCTGTTCTCTTCTATTTTCTTTCTATCCATTCCATTCTATTATGTTCTGTTCTATTGTTCACTACCTCTGTCAACAGCAGCAAACTGTAAGGAAAGATTTTTAATGACAAAATTAACCTACATGTCTTCATTTTACATTGGTAGCCAGTTAAATCAGATCTCATTTATGTTAGGACTTCCAAGACCAAATACATGAATTATTGTGATGATAAACTTCTGAAAAAAAATCTCTACCAATAAAAGAATAAAATTTCATGTTCTCTCCTGTTTCTCTTTATATTTCTTTCATTAAACACTCCAACTATTTTCCATAAAACTGATGTCACTGGCTGGCACAAATACATGGACACACACCCCCTTGCATGTACATTAATTTTCATCCAAATGAAGTCAAAGCCTTTCTTTCACACACAATCACAAGACAATGGAGTAAAGTGAATGACGATGAAATAATAGACAGCTGCTGAGTCTATGAAAATTACAAATGGAGAATGTTTTGAAAAAAAAAGGTAGGATGTAAAACAAAACTCACTTTTGATAAGAAGTGTGCAACATTGCAGCTCATAAGTCTGTCTTCAGGGAATGCGTTCATTGGAACATTAAAAGAATGTGTGCAAGGTGGCCTGACTTTTAATTTACTTGTCACAGAATCCATTTTTGTACTGTTAGTGACAGTGCTTCATTATTCCCATTCCCCTCATGTCAAACATTCTACTGAATGAACAGATAAAAGCAGCATGGGTGTGGGTGTGCAAGGGGAATCTGAGACTAGTGATGTGATAGTAATGCTCCTGGTATTAAGACGGTCTTGGCACCAACTGGAGAGAGAGAGAGAACAAGAACATGAACAAAAATCTCCAGGCCTCCAGCCCCAAGAAAGAGGTCAAAAGTACACAATATGGTGATCATGCAGCGACAACAAAATGTAAAATACATACTAACTTAAAGCTGTAGAACAAAAGTGCTTTCTTGTGCATTGTAAATTAATTCTGGATTTCTTCATTGCTGTCAAAGAATTCCTGTCTTATCTTCAGGGCATTAAATATATAAACACAGAGTTTACGAATGCTGTAAACAGAGCCATCATTCAGCAAGAGAACATACGACTGACCTTCTGAGCTCAGATGTTTTTGCTGTAGGTTATTCTAAAGGTCACATCTGTTTATAAAATGATTTTCATCTTTGAACAAGGCACAGTGTTTACATGCGTAATTTGAATTACATTTGAATGTTCTCCTGAAAAATAATCCATTTATTGGGAGCAAACCAAGCCGTAATTTCATCAAGCAGTCCCTGAAACACTTTTTATCCAGAGAGAGACAGAGACAGACAGAGAGGGAGGGTAGGGGGAGGGGTGGAGAAAATAAGAGAAGATGGACAGAGAGGGTGAGAGAGAAGGGAGAGAGATCGAGGGGGGGGGGGGGGGGGGGGCTGGGGATACAGAATGAGATAGAGAGATAGACGGAGAGAGAGGGTGATAAAATGAGAGAGGAAGGGATAGAGAGAGAGAGAGAGTGTGAGACAGATAGAACACATGGAAAATGTATGAGTGTATATAGAACATGCCTTTGACAAAATTGACTTTTCCAAAACAAGCATGCACACACCTCAATTCTCTTATTTCTGTTGACCGCCACTTGTCTTTCACACTCAAAGGTGACGGACCCAAAGTCCTGTGCTGTGTTGAACAGGTTCTGTCCCAGAACAGTGTTTCCTGTCGTGCTCTTTCCACTTCCTGTTTTACCCGCCAAAAGAAGCCGCACTGTCTCTCCTGAAACAGAGTGAAAAAAAACCAAAACAATTCTGGTACTGAATCTGTAAACCATTTCACTGTTGTTGATTTTTTTATTATTATTTTTTCTTTTTAATTCAAAGATTAAGATTTTAGATGCGGCCTATTCTTCCAATCTGTCCTTGTCACTCTCTCTCTCACACACACACACACACACACACACACACACACACACACACTAAGAAAGGGGTAATGGGAGAGAGAGACGGGGCAATTATGTATACAGAGTGATAGACCGACAGATATATAGATAGACAGACAAACACACACACAAACAGACACACATATAATTATTAAAAAAAACATATATATATATATATATATCATTTCACTGTTGTGTCTGACATCGCTCATTGTTTTCATTTGGTATTCACTGATGATGAGTCTTGTTTGATTGAAGTGCATGCAGCGATTCATTTGGACAACTTAACGAATCTGTTGTGTGGTTGTTTTTTATTGTCCTGAATGAGTTGCGATGTATCTCTGTTGTGAATGGCCCAAGGTTCTTTTTGATGTGTCCCCCAGCAGCACAGGAGGTCATCCATAAAGAAGGTCATCGTTAAAGGACGTCATCAGTAAAGGAGGTCATCATCAGTAAAGGAGGTCATCAGGAAAGGAGGTCATCCATAAAGAAGGTCATCGGTAAAAGAGGTCATCGGTAAAGGACGTCATCAGTAAAGGAGGTCATCAGTAAAGGAGGTCATCGGTAAAGGAAGTCATCAGGAAAGGAGGTCATCCATAAAGAAGGTCATCGGTAAAAGAGGTCATCGGTAAAGGAGGTCATCAGTAAAGGAGGTCATTGGTAAAGGACGTAATCTGTAAAGGTCATTAATAAAGGAAGTCATCAGTAAAGGAGGTCATCAGTAAAGGAAATCATCAGTAAAGGAGGTCATCGGTAAAGGAGGTCATCAGTAAAGGAAGTGATCAGTAAAGGAGGTCATCAGTAAAGGAAGTGATCAGTAAAGAAGGTCATCGGTAAAGGAGGTCATCAATAAAGGAAGTGATCAGTAAAGGAGGTCATCGGTAAAGGAAGTGATCAGTAAAGAAGGTCATCGGTAAAGGAGGTCATCAATAAAGGAAGTGATCAGTAAAGGAGGTCATCGGTAAAGGAAGTGATCAGTAAAGGAGGTCATCAGTAAAGGAAGTGATCAGTAAAGAAGGTCATCTGTAAAGGAGGTCATCAATAAAGGAAGTGATCAGTAAAGGAGGTCATCGGTAAAGGAAGTGATCAGTAAAGGAGGTCATCAGTGAAGGAAGTGATCAGTAAAATAGGTCATCGGTAAAGGAGGTCATCAATAAAGGAAGTGATCAGTAAAGGAGGTCATCGGTAAAGGAAGTGATCAGTAAAGGAGGTCATCGGTAAAGGAAGTGATCAGTAAAGGAGGTCATCGATAAAGGAAGTGATCAGTAAAGGAGGTCATCGATAAAGGAAGTGATCAGTAAAGGAGGTCATCGGTAAAGGAAGTGATCAGTAAAGGAGGTCATCGATAAAGGAAGTGATCAGTAAAGGAAGTGATCAGTAAAGGAGGTCATCAGTAATGGAAGTGATCAGTAAAGAAGGTCATCGGTAAAGGAGGTCATCAATAAAGGAAGTGATCAGTAAAGGAGGTCATCGATAAAGGAAGTGATCAGTAAAGGAGGTCATCAGTGAAGGAAGTCATCAGTAAAGGAAGTGATCAGTAAAGGAGGTCATCGATAAAGGAAGTGATCAGTAAAGGAAGTGATCAGTAAAGGAGGTCATCAGTGAAGGAAATCATCAGTAAAGGAAGTGATCAGTAAAGGAGGTCATCAGTAAAGGAAGTGATCAGTAAAGGAGGTCATCGGTAAAGGAAGTGATCAGTAAAGGAGGTCATCAGTGAAGGAAGTGATCAGTAAAGAAGGTCATCGGTAAAGGAGGTCATCAATAAAGGAAGTGATCAGTAAAGGAGGTCATCGGTAAAGGAAGTGATCAGTAAAGGAGGTCATCGGTAAAGGAAGTGATCAGTAAAGGAGGTCATCGATAAAGGAAGTGATCAGTAAAGGAGGTCATCGGTAAAGGAAGTGATCAGTAAAGGAGGTCATCAGTGAAGGAAGTGATCAGTAAAGGAGGTCATCGATAAAGGAAGTGATCAGTAAAGGAAGTGATCAGTAAAGGAGGTCATCAGTAATGGAAGTGATCAGTAAAGAAGGTCATCGGTAAAGGAGGTCATCAATAAAGGAAGTGATCAGTAAAGGAGGTCATCGATAAAGGAAGTGATCAGTAAAGGAGGTCATCAGTGAAGGAAGTCATCAGTAAAGGAAGTGATCAGTAAAGGAGGTCATCGATAAAGGAAGTGATCAGTAAAGGAGGTCATCGGTAAAGGAAGTGATCAGTAAAGGAAGTGATCAGTAAAGGAGGTCATCAGTGAAGGAAATCATCAGTAAAGGAAGTGATCAGTAAAGGAGGTCATCAGTAAAGGAAGTGATCAGTAAAGAAGGTCATCGGTAAAGGAGGTCATCAGTAAAGGAAGTGATCAGTAAAGAAGGTCATCGGTAAAGGAGGTCATCAGTAAAGGAGGTCATCTGTAAAGGAGGTCATCTGTAAAGGAGGTAATCAGAGACCTACCGTTGTCTCAAGGCTCTGTTTGACTACAGAAAGGTAAAGTGACAGGCTTAGCATTTTTCTCAGTTTGGGAACGTTTGTACTTTGTTCCAGTAAATATCACCCTCAACCATGGTAACAATTCAATGCACCAAAACAAGGATAACAACAACAACAGCAACAGCAACAATAATAATAATAATACAAATGACAACAAGCTACAACAGAAAAATGCAGGAAACGAACCCTGATCGACATCACCCCCCCATGTGGCCCCACTCGGTGCAGAACAGGTCTGGAGCGGACTGGAATATTGTCTCGGTGCATCTGTGGCAACAGAACAGTTATAGACAAATAAGCAAACTATGCTGTTCATAGCGTAGACAACAATGACGACAACATGGAGTGATGGCCTAGAGGTAACGCGTCCGCCTAGGAAGCGAGAGAATCTGAGCGCGCTGGTTCGAATCACGGCTCAGCCGCCGATATTTTCTCCTCCTCCACTAGACCTGAAGTGTTGGTCTGGACGCTAGTCATTCGGATGAGACGATAAACCGAGGTCCCATGTGCAGCATGCACTTAGCGCACATAAAAGAACCCACGGCAACAAAAGGGTTTTTCCGGGCAAAATTATGTAGAAAAATCCACTTCGATAGGAAAAACAAATTAAAAAAACTGCATGCAGGAAAAATTTTTTTTAAAAAGGGTGGCGCTGTAGTGTAGCGAGGCGCTCTTCCAGGGGAGAGCAGCCCGAATTTCACACAGAAAAATCTGTTGTGATAAATAGAAATACAAATACAAATACAAAAAAAACATTCAGATGGGATGACAAACCAAAGCCACATGTGCAGCTTCCACTTACTGCATGTAAATGAAA
>NC_134886.1:2753848-2761348 GCF_041734735.1 Babylonia areolata
GTTTACATTTATTTGCTTATTTATCATCATTGTTGTCTTTTTTAATTTATTTATTTATTTATTTATTATTTTATTATTATTGTTATTACTACTACCTTTTTATATTATAATTATTATTTATTTATTTATTTATTTGTGTAAGCTTATATATTATTTATTCCCCCTTTTTTTTTCTTTTTTTTTTTTCCCTCAAGACCTGACTAAGTGCGTTGGGTTACGCTGCTGGTCAGGCATATATCTGCTTGGCAGATGTGGTGTAGCGTATATGGATTTGTCCGAACGCAGTGATGCCTCCTTGAGCTACTGAAACTGAAACTGAAACTGTCAGTGACAAAGGGCTTACTAGGTGGAGTCTTCTTCTTCATGCTGAGTCGCTAAAATCAACAAGCTGATATTTTAATTTTTTTTTTATACACAACTTTCACTTGGAGGGGTGCTGTATTTTCCTCTGGAGGTGGACAAACAAACCAAAAAAAAAAAACCCAAAAAGCTAGCCTAACTGAAAACTTTTTTTTTTAATGTTTTCCCTGAGCTGTTATGAACTAGCTGTATGTGGAGCTGCCAGTAAACTGCCACAGGTCACCTTCATCCCAGCAAGTGAGAACCATTGCCAATCCTGACTATAGACTAATCCAAGTCCTCGTTGTTGTACATGTTAACTCACTCCATACGAACGGCGAAAGAGACAACGTTAACAGCGTTTCACCCCAATTACCACCATCAAAATATTGCAAGTGGAAGGCTCTTATACTGAAGAGGTGTTTGTTGACAAAGAATACCACTATTCTGACGACGGAAGCTAAAGGTTGGGTCATTCAGACACCCACTGGACATCCGAGGGGTCTGTGTAGAGGAGAAGAGAGGACTGGCCGTACTGAGTGAGTTAAATCAGAACAGTGACAACTGAATTCCACTAAAGTGACTTAGCAGCAGTGCAGGGTTTCCTCTGGTGTGTAGCCTCCTTGAAACCTAACATCTAAAGTTCCCCGTGGACTGCCAGAACTGGGACTGTGGCAGACAAACCTGGGTGTGGCCTGTCACAGCTGTGTATGGTGAACTTAAATTGGGTTGAGTGGCTAGGGGTTAAGATGACACAATTATGATACTAATGATTAAAAAAAAAAAAAAGGAAAAAAAGAAAACACACACACACACACACACACACATATATATATATATATATATATATATATATATATATATATAAACCACTCAAATCCTTAAGAATAATAAGCATGCACAAACATATGCACTCAAACACACACGCACCACATGCGTGCACACACGCACACACACATAGTGATATACACAAAACACATAAATTCCATTAAAATGACAAACACTTCAAAAGTTCAATATCTCTCATTCACATACATATATATCCATTCACATATCCCCAACACATGATACTCATATGAAGACAGCAAGAGATAAAAAAAAAAAATATATATATATATATATATATATATGGAGAGAGGAAGAGGGAGAGGGAGAGAGAGAGAGAGATTCAGATTCTAATGGTTTAATGTGTTCCGGTCATGGGTATACATACACATCAGGGAATAGGAAGAGGGATAGGGGAAGAGGGAGGAGGTAGTAGAGAGAGAGAGGGGGGGAGGATGGGGGGGGGGGAGGTAGGCAAGCAGACAGGCAGACAGGCGGTAAGGCAGACACACCGACAGAGACAGATGTATACACAGACATAGCTACATAGATGAGGGAGTGAGTGTGGGTGGATTGCACATCAAAGAAACCACATAATATCATATATAACAATACATATAAATGTAGTGCTAACATTTTTTTCAGTATATAACAAGTATTATACAAATGTTAATTTCCACATATAGTTACCATTTTACAACACATACCCAATCACATGTGCCCATCATTTTACATTTTATACATGTAAACAATCAATTGACCGACAAATGTATGCAGCTGCACAATTTAAATAGAAAGAAGAAAAGACAGACATAGAAGGCAGATAGATAGATAGACTGGGAGATTGATATATGATAGACTGATAGATTGATCGATCGATAGATAGATAGACAGATAGATAGAGAGATAGATAGATAGATAAACAGATAGTAGATGTAGATTACCTTCATCCATGATGATTCCTCAGTATGCCACCACTTGCACTGTAAGTGAAGCTGAAAATTCTGCCTTGTGTCGTCAGCTCCTGTTTCTAAATTTAATACCAACAGAAATGCAGTTGTTTCTATTTTTCTTCTTTATCTTCCTTTCGATTCATCGGACAACTGCTGCATGCGTCAGTCACGGACAGCAATTCGGTCAGTCAGCGATGTCGGTTCACGTAACACAGCGCTTTCAACTGAGCCTAAGTTGCATACCTTCGTGTCATTTCGTTTTCTACAAAGAAATACACATGTGTAGAAATACCTTATGCATTGAGGCGTATCGGCCGTGCAACCTTAACGCAAGCTAAAGAGCGGCGTATTATGTCCAACTTTAGCAACCTAAATTATTGGAACTAAATGCACGGTATATTTCATTTTTTTTTTTTATAATCTACACACATTTCCGCCTGTTGCTAACAGAAATAACAACACCAACAGTTTCTCAAAAACCTGCCACAGAACTCCTCCCAGGCACGATAAGGGGAACTTATAAATAACTCCCCACAAGGTCAAAGTTCGTCGTTTTGCGAGACAAGCACGCAGCAGCCAAGTCAGAACTGTACGTGGTTCAAACCACAAGCAACAGAATATCCAACACAGGTTGTCACTGAACGTAGAATATATGTGTTTTTTTTAGCAGAACACAGCCGCTTTCAGAATTCCAAGCTTCATTATCTCCACATTGGTCAACGGCACTAGGCAGCACTGCTCCTCGGTCATTGGTTGTCGAGTGAGAAATGCTACACGTTCACAACACACGCGACAACCAGAGGTTCTGAGCGCAGACCCCATCACCGACCTATTTTTAGATCTGTGGCGCAGTTCCCCACGACTGTATGCCGCATTCATTGTGTGTCTACCTCCGTCCACGTCATTCCGTATGCTGCATGCTGACTTGGCGGGAAGAATAATGCTTTTCGGGGAGGAGGACTGAGGTGGCGGGGGTGGTGGGGGGTGGGGGTGGGCACGAGGGGGGACGGGGGGGGAGGAGGGTAGTGGGGAGGAGGTTGAAGGTGGCGGAGGTCTTTCCCGCAACACTTTAAAACAATTATTCATTTATTGCTAATTCGTTTATTTAAGCATTTATTCATCTGTTTCCTTGCTTATTCGATTGTTTATTCTTTTTTTTTTTTTTTTTTTTTTTTTTTTAATCAAGACCACATAAGATTATATGTGTTCGTGTACCTGCATATATTCACTTCTAAATACACACACACACACACACACACACACACACACACACGCGCGCGCGCGCGCGCGCGCGCGCGCGCGCGTACAGAGTGTACGATGCTAAACATATACATTATATGTACAATAACTTCAGTCAAGGATGTATTGATTTGAGGAAGGAAGTAAAACATTTTTTTAAGTAAACTACCACATGAGTAGAAATGATGTTGCCGACAGACACATCCGTAAACTTTCACACGTCAGATCCACTGACGAGCATCAGCGACGGATTACAAGCACAATTTCCTTCCTGGAACATGCATGCCTCGCGCGTTTGTCAGCTTCAGTGTCTCGATCGGTGTCTGCATAATTGACTCTCTATGTTAATAAGTTGACAAGGATGTGTGTCACTGTGTGTGTGTGTGTGTGTGTGTGTGTGTGTGTGTGTGTGTGTGTGTGTGTGTGTGTGTGTGTGACAGTGTGTGCATGTTACTCAGTGTGTCAGTGCGCGCGCCCGTCAGTGTTTGTGTCAGTGTGTGTGTGTGTGTGTGTGTGTGTGTGTGTGTGTGTGTGCCGCCGTGCGCTTGCTTGCTTGCTTGCTTTTATGATTATGTTGCGTGTGTGTGTGTGTGCTTGTCAGTGTCACTGTGTGTGTGTGTGTGAGAGAGAGAGAGAGAGAGAGAGAGAGAGAGAGTGTGTGTGTGTGTGTGTGTGTGTGTGTGTGTGTGTGCATTCCACACAAGATAAGCAACAAGCAGATTAAATAGATTCTGGCAGAGCTGCGAACGGGAAATCCCAAAAGAATGGAACTACCGCAGGACAGTTGCATAAATACGGCTTACTTAAGAATCGGGAAAACCATACATACTTGTCCTCGAGGAGAATATATTTTTACATCACCAATTGTTCGCCCATTGGTTTCGGTAATTGTAAGTTGTACGACTCACAGAAATCCAACATATAACGATCCTTATGCAATCTGTTGTTCATATTGAAACGAAAATAAAGACAATTATGGTTGTTAAAAAAACACACACACAAAACTGGCTACAGAGAGAAATAACTGAAAATAAGACAGACAATAATCATATAGTATTTATAGTCAATATCAGTATATTTCAGGGTAATCCTGCAGTTTAGAATACTAAACTCAGGGGCCGTCTATTTTTTCATTTGAACGGCCCCCTGAGTTTAGTATTCTAAACTGCAGGATTACCTACTTCAGATTCTACTTCTGACATTATATCCTCCAACACAATATATGACAGTTTCTCGTAACTGATCTATAAACTCGATAGGTTTCGACAGGAAAGTTGTATGTGACTGTTTTGCCATGCCTTGGCCTTTACCGAACGGTAACAGATCTAGAGACGTACACTCGTTCTTGAATTATTTTTCATTGCGGTTTTGTTTTTTCTTCTTCTTTTTTTTTAACACGTCAGGAGATTTGTTACTTTGTAATACTGAAGCAACAATTTTAACCCATGCATCAGTTGTCACAATTAAATGCCGTGTGTGTAATAGTCTTTAGTATATTATTGAAAAATCAACATTTGCACGCACACACACACACACACACACACACACACACACACACGCACGGCACTGCACACGCGCGCGTAGTACACACACACGTCCGTTAATATCACTCAAAGTAAACAGACGTTAAATTAACTTGAGAAAGAATTCTCTCTCTCTCTCTCTCTCACACACACACACACACACACACACACACACACTGACACACACGCGCGCGCATACACACACATCACAGTGCACTGGCACACTGCGTACTGATACACACCGACGTGCACAACGTCAACAACAACATCAACAACGACAACAACAACAATGTGTTCCCGAAATAACCTGATTTTTCTTCGATCGAATCACGTACAATTCTGGGGAACTTAAGCAGTGTTGGGAACAATGAATTGTTTCGTCAGAAAACGGCGAGTCATCTGTCCAGTCAATTCGAGCATGTAGTTTTCAGAAATGGGGAATTTCCGAGAGAAAAAAAATCTTATTTGACGAAGCTGACGGGACTGTGCGTAGACCACTATATATATATATATATGGCGAAATAAGTCGCGCGGTAATTGTATATACTGTGCATTCATCAGTTTTCGTCAAACTTGACTGCACGTCCTAATCCGGTTTTTTTTCTTTTTTTTTATTACTCGAAAAAAAAAAAGAAAAAAAAAGCAGAATTAAAATGGCCTACTCAACTGCTCCGGTCAGATAATAATAATCAAATCCATTTCCTCTGGTCGGTTTTTATATCCGGCCAAAATTATTTCTGCAAACAATTAATTGTCCGAGATTTTGACGTGTGACTTTTAATTTGAAGTGGAAAAGACTCGGACGGTCTAGAATGGAGGTTGAAGAGAAATTACTTGTTTTTGTTTTTTTTTCTTATGTTTTTCAGTATACCTCGAAGGGGCACGGAATGAGAAATGCGTAGTGTGAAGGGAGACACGAGTCCAACTGAACCAAGTACAAACAGGATTGCCGGGTCAGCCGGTGAGGAGATCCGTGGTGGCCTGGATATAGTCTGTGAAGGAAGGGCCCCAAACTCTCTGTCTCAGTCCATCATTATTTGTCTGTCTCAGTGTCAGTCTGCCTCACGCTCCGTTTCCGCAACTAAGTTATTGCACACTCAGTAATCACGCGAGCACTGGCTCCGGGCACTAGTACGCACAGTGCACTCACGTAAGCAACTGACTGAGAGCGCTGTCTTTCTGTGACGGGGTGTGTGTGTGTGTGTGTGTGTGTGTGTGTGTGTGTGTGTGTGCTCTATATTTTTGTGGGTTTTTTTTTCTTATGTAGTTTATTAATGATAATTATCATGCTCAGTATCACGGTGCTTCTGTGTGTCAGTGTGTGTGTGTGTGTGTGTGTGTGTGTGTGTGTGTGTGTGTGTGTGTGTGTGTGCGCGTGCCAGTGCGTGTTATCATGACTGACCCGTTCAGTACCATGCTTATACAGTAGTCAGTATTGTGTAAGCATGTTATGACTTTAAGTAGCATTGTGTAGGCCACTGATGCAATGACATATAAAATGTAGTATTGTGTAGTGTAGACCCTGTTTCAGGGCGGGGACTGGGTAAAAGAAACTGACGCGCCAGTGCCTAAGTTATCTATTATCGTCGAAAAAAAAGAATTTTGTCTTGTCGACTCAAGTCGTCTTGTCTTGTCTCTCTCAGGCATAGTCAACACACACACACACACACACACACACACACACACACGTCACACACACACACACACACACACACACACACACACACACACACACACACACACACACACACACAGACAGAGTGTGCATTCACTCGAATTCATACTTAGGAAAGAAAAACAAAATCACCAACCGACACAAGACTCATGCATTTTCTTGCCGAGGAATCGCTATCTCGAACTTCGATCCTCCCTCCCCTGTTTAGTTTTCGGGAAAACCAGACTTGTCTAGGCGGAAACGCGACAGAGGAGTTCAGACAGGGGGATGGGGGATGGAAAGGGGGACGGGTCGAGTCATAGTTGTGAGTTTTTTGGAAAACCCGAGTGATGAGGCACAGAGCTAAAAATAAGAGCACGCACAAATTACAGGTGTGAAGAAACCACAGCACACCTGACAAAGTCCGTCAGGCATCGCCAGTGCAGTTGTTTGGAGTCTTGCGCGCTGGGGTTGTAACTGCATGAGCACTGGCTTTTGGTCTGCTCACTAGACATTACTGTCTATGGTCTGATTAGAGCTGAACGTTGCACTTGGAAGTGACTGGCCCAAGAGTCTATATAGGCGCGGTTATGGTCCTTTATTATCTGTGACAGCGGCAGGGGACACCATGGCTGCATCCGAAGGTATGAATTGTGTGTGTGTGTGTGTGTGTGTGTGTGTGTGTGTCAGTGTGTGTGTGTGTGTGTGTGTGTGTGTGTGTGTGTGTGTGTTGACAGAATTTTCTGTCTTGCAGATGCTATATAATTATATCAGTGAAACAACATATAATTATGCTAATCAAATCCCGTACGTTTACCAGGTGAATGGGGCTTTTGTCGCAGTTAAAAGCAAGGCCGGAATGAAAAATAACGTCTTGGTTATACCAGTACTTTACCTTGTCCAGGTTTCTTTGTTTGCTTGTGCTTTTTCATGTTGTTGTTGTCGTTTTATTGTACTGAGTTAAGTT